>NW_015174870.1:250166-266804 GCF_001447785.1 Gekko japonicus | reverse complement strand
TCAGCAGTTGGTTCCCTTCCTCGACCGCTGCAACCTGGCTACGGTGATCCATGCGGCGGTCACCTCAAGATTGGATTACTGTAATACTGTCTACATGGGGCTGCCCTTGTCCCAAATCCGGAAGCTGCAGCTGGTGCAGAATGCCACGGCCAGGTTGTTGATGGGCCTCCCGCATCGGGAGCACTTCCAGCCTTCACTTAGGCTGCGGCACTGGTTGCCAATTGCTTACCGGATTCGCTTCAAGGTCCTGGTGCTTACCTTTAAAGCCCTATATGTTCAGGGTCCGGCTTACCTGAGGGACCACCTTTCCCCATTTGTGCCCCAGAGAGCACTACGGTCTGCGGCCCGACAACATCTATCTATCCCGGGCCCCAAGAAGGTGAGACTTGCCGTTATCAAGGCCAGGGCATTTTCAGTGGTGGCTCCTTACTGGTGGAATGAGCTCCCGGACGAGATCAGGGCCCTGCGGGACCTCTCACAGTTCCGCAGGGCCTGCAAGATGGAGCTCTTCTGCCAGGCTTTCAAATAGGAGCCGCCGGCACAGTTACCATCAATCCGGAATATTGGACTGGCCCGCTCTGAGCCTCACCGGCAAACATCTGGACTGTGGGACTGATTTTAAGATCTGAAGACAGAAGGAATGCAGATACAACGCCATTCATCTTAAGGTTACTCTGCTGTAGTGAGCACTTTATTGTTAAGATTGTTTTTAAGGGATTTTAATATTTTTATTGTTTTATTTGTGTCGGCCTGTCGGCTGTCTCCTATAAGCCGCCCAGAACCTGTTCACAGGGTGTGTGGGGTATAAATGTAAATATAAAATAAATAAATAAATAAATAAATAAACTCTTCTTTCTAGAAATCTGTAAAAAAGCCTTGAGTTTGCAGGAAAATCTGAAATATATATATTGGGGTTAAAACACTGGGTGACTTTAGGCCAGTTTCACATTCTCAACCTAATTTACAGGGTAGTTGTGAAGATATGATAGAGGAGACGAGAACGTTGTAAGCTTCTTTGGGTCCCCATCATGGAGAAAGGCTGTCTACATGGGGTGAATAAATATAGCTGAATATGAGGGGCAAATAAATGGTAGGGGGGTGGGAAGGAGACAGGGAAAGGGGAGAGAATATGGGGATTGCCAGGATGAGAGAATGAGGACATAGTATGGGGAAAG
This sequence comes from Gekko japonicus, assembly GCF_001447785.1. Classification (NCBI taxonomy): domain Eukaryota; kingdom Metazoa; phylum Chordata; class Lepidosauria; order Squamata; family Gekkonidae; genus Gekko; species Gekko japonicus. The sequence goes on along the minus strand of NW_015174870.1, from coordinate 265,629 downwards.
GGATATAGGGAAAATGAGGTGTCCTCCTACAAGTCTTTGCATATTCCCCACTACACAACTGGGCCCATCCTGATGGTTGGCAGTGCACAGCTGGGCCAGATAAAGGCAGGTTGGAAGAACAGATAGAAGTAGGAAAAGGGAGAAGCTATGGGGGCTTTCAGGAAAGGGAAAGAAGAAATAGTGGGAAAGGGGAAAATGATATTCCCTCCCCCCAAGTCCTTGCAGGTGCCCCACTTGTTTGAACTGTACACAATTATGTGACTTCCAGTGTAGCTTCACTGCTTCTAAGTACCGGTATGTAGATTTTCACTCTCAGTGGGACTTCTAAGTAAGCATCAATAGGACTAGACTGTGTGGATCATTACTATACAACTGAAGTAGCTAGCAAAAAGTTATAATTGCTAAAATCTGGGGAAATATTTTAATTGTAGTATTTTAATGCTTTAAAGAAATAAAAATAAATGAATAAAATTTATGTTTTAACAAACAGCATTCCCCCCCCTTTTCAGCAAATTAAAATAATTAACAAATGAACCTTTTCCAGATGGTGATAAAAAAAGAAAGAAATCAGGAGAAATTAATTGGTCAAAATGTAAGCTCCTAAGTTTATGGAAAACAGTAGCCCCAGTATAAAGATTCACAGCTGTGTTAGTGTCTTTGCTCTGGTCTTCAGCTTACAATTACTTCAGCCAGTTTGTTTCTAATTGTCTTTACTATTTGTCATCATCTGAGGGTTTTAGTTTAAAACAAAAACAGGCATCAGACACAAAACTGGTACATTCCTGAAACATGAGATGAACAAACTTTAACTCACACAACCTTTCATTTACAGTAATATGTAATTGATGGCGCACTATCATTATGGACAATGTCTCTTCTTGTTTTTACGTCAACACATAAGGCTAAAATGGTTAAACGTTTAAGGGATCCTTCTGTAGAGCTTCATTTTCTTCCCACTTCCTCTCCCTTCTCTATTCTCTCCCTGGTTTTCCATCACCCTTACTGATGATACTGGTTCTGTGGTACATTCTGCAAACTCAAGTTATTGTTGGCGTACGCCTTAAGGGCTCCTCTTCACAGAAAACTATCTATACAAACTTTAATAAGGTCAGATTGGGGAAAAATCTCAGCTGCTGATCTTGGATCCTGTGAGCCAGTAACCATTTATAATTAATATTAATGAATGGCAGATGAGAGATGTTTATTGCCTAAGCAGAAGTGTGCATTGCAAAACCAGAAGAATTTAGTTAAAGCTCTAAGGAATTGTCTTCATATGTTGGCTAGATGACTGGGGTGTGGGGTGGGGGGCATTGACTTTTGCAAATGTGTGATCCAGACACTAGAAAACCAAAATATGTCCAATGTAATGCAATGCAGAAAAGGTTCTCTACCTGCCCTTTTCCACTTCCAGCAAATAGAACATAGACCAAGAATTTACTGAGGTCTACCAGCTGGCTTATTTGTGCACTACATTATTATATAGAGCTTTTGAGCTGCAGAATTAAAAACTTTTCCAAGTAGTAGCATTTTCCATTCAATTCTCTGTTGTCCAGATGGAGTACACATGCCACCATCAGGGTAATGGTAGAATCAAACCAGAGGAATTCAGTTCTGCTGCATTTCAGTGCAGTGCCTACTTTCCTGAAGGGGGGGGGCAGAGACAAATTGGAATCTCAGTCAGCTTTATTTTGCTTCTTTGTTTTTTCCTATTCCCTCTTTCAGTTTGCTGTTCAGGAACTTAAATAGTCTTGTTTATACTTCTGCTTCATGAATGAATGGGGCAGTTCTTTTCTATTGTAAGTGGTCAGGGTAGTTGGCAAGTACAGCACCTAAACACATCTTGCTCAAAGTTGTTTACAATGGACTTTTCCTAACTCCTAGGATAAGAAAAACTCCTACCCATTGCAATTAATATAGTCACAAAATGTTTATACTTTCTTCATCTTTCTTTACCCATTATTGCTACCATCAGAGTGGTTCTATTTCTCTTTTATTTTTAAGCAGAGGTGGTCAAATTATGGTGTTGAAACTAACATTGAATGTGTTCAGAAGACATGAACAGTCTCGAGGTTGTGACAAGAACAAGGCTGGTTTAGGTTTTTGCTATCGTGCTCCTTCCCTTGTAGGCAAAACCAAGAGTGAAGACTTTCTGAAGTTTTTTTGTACATTGTGACAATTGAATACAGGGATTGAGTAGCATTCTTTATTCCACATGAAATTCTCCTCTAAAATAAATTCGAAGAAGCCACGCAGTGTGAGTGGAGCATCAGTACTCTTGCCCAACACCATGTCACTGGGGACATTTGTAAACCTAAGTGATGATACCTTATCTATAATTTTAGTATTGCTGGACAGAAAATATCGTATTTATCACTTTCAAGACATGTTACTGTGAAATACTTGAACACAGGCATAACTTTCTCTTTCTCATTGGGATGCCGCAAACTTTACAGTGAACAGTCCCAGCAGGTGAACACCACATTCAACAGGCGTGATCACTCATGATCCAGACTTTGGATCTGTTTGCCTCTCCACTGTCAGCTTTGAGCTTTGCAGCTATACAATAGGTGCAGTGACAGAGTTTCATTTCACTCTGCCTTGGAACCCACTTTTGCATCTGTTGCTGTAGGTGAAACTGATTCTCCCCAAGTGTCATGGATAATATGGTCAGGTCACTAAATGACATGGGAGGGGGGGCGACTGTGATTCTCAAAAAGCAGTGCAAAAATGTTTATGTGTGAAATAACCTGAATGATAAGTCTTACTTAAGTGAACACAAAATGGTAGGACTTTTTTTTTTTAAATCCAATATGTATAATCACTGGCTGATTCATTTTCTTATATTTATATGATTGATAGCAGAGCAGTGAGCAACAAGGACACATCTATGGGAGAAGAAAAAAATTAGAACTCAGACTGTGTGAGCATGCACTGGTGTGAAATGCTGCCAACTGCACTGTACTGTTCTGCTTCAGTATGTGAAAAGTAACCTGATGCGCAGGCTGTTCACAAACAGCTGAACCGTCCATTGAAAACTTGGCTCCCTGTTTGTGACCAACAAACAGAATGTGAGTCAAGCCTGTAGACATTCATGCATCCATAGTTTAATCAAATTACCAGATGGTAAAGAGCCAGTTTGGTGTAGTAGTTAAGTGCATGGACTCTAATCTGGGAGAACCAGGTTTGATTCCCCACTCCTCCACTTGCACCTGCTGGATGACCTTGGGCAAGCAGTAGTTCTGATAAGAGCTGTTCTTGAAAAAGAGCAGTTTCTATCAGAGCTCTCTCAGCCCCACCTACCTCACAGGTGTCTGTTGTGGGGAGGGGAAGGGAAAGCAGTTTGTAAGCCGCTGTGAGACTCCTTTGGGTAGTGAAGGGAGGGTTATAAAATCAATCTCTTCTTCTTCTATGTCAGGTGCTAATTTGTAGTACGCCTGCAACCATTCTCTTTGTGTAATACAGGCACTTAAATATCCTGGTTTTTATTTATTTACTTGCTAACTTAATTTCTAGTTCTTTAATGATTCAGTGTTGAAAGTATTAGTAACTTTGAGTTTTCTCATAAATTTGTTCAGGAAATTATCTGTAAAAAAGTTAGATCATGAATTTGCAGTTTTTCAACCATTGGTGCAAACAGCCAACTGTCCATTGTGCTACTAAGCATTCTGCTGTGCCCAATTTGAGGGGCAGAAAAGGACCACCTGTGAACAACTGTTTTCCCATGGACTACCAATACTTGCTGGCTGCTAGAATTCTTGCAAAGAATGCTGGATGATAGAATTTGGCCTAATCCAGCCTGATGTTTTTAAACAAGAGTGAATACTCAGAATCACTTAATATATGTCATACATGCCTTAACTGTTCTGAGGACAAGTGCTGTATGCCCTTTTACTTTATAAATTCAAAACACATTTGGTGCACTTTGGGGATTCCAGTTTTTTTAAAAGGAGTCATACAGAAGCTCACCCCTGTTGCATTTGGTATCCATATCCTCACCAAGTGGTGTTAATCGATTCTTATTACTACCTTGATCAAGTTCACACAAACATGTACAGCACTTGATTTCTCTCCACTTCTTGATTACTGTACTCACCTGGCATATGAATATGTTGAACGTGACGAGAGGACATATGAAGAGGCTGTCTGTGGCATTTACTTATGGTGACCTATTTTTACTTGCAGCCATCAAGTAATGAACATATGGGTCTTCATTGAGTTTTATGTAAAGTGATATGGAAATAAATGCATTATTTAATGAAATATTAGATGGTAGATGGATGTTTAGTGACTGCTCTAAGTACTAGATAATACATTAGAAAGCATACTGTTAAACTTCCACAAAATGGTACTATTGAACAGAATGGTGAAATCCCCCATGTCACCATGTGGATGAATCAGAATGTTAATCCTTCACAGTCCGCCTTTGTCTGTTTATAAAAGCTGGCTGCTAATTTCAGCTTGTGCAAAAGCTGTGGTACTGCAAACAACCATAAACTCACTGTTCCTTCTTTGGGGGATTTAAAAAGAATAAACTTACTATATTTTTGCAAAGGCCAAACAGGATCAAACTAACATTTAAGAAATCCACATAAAGGCTCGTTTTGGGTTGTAGACTTTCACCAGAGCAAACAAATCGTATTCACAGTCTCATGATTTTTATCACCAAGGGAATGCTTGGAAAATGCAGAGTGAAATCAGTATGATAGGAACACACTAGATGGTTTTACTTGTGTTAAACAATTTTAGCAAAAATCTAAGCGTGGATATAAGACAGTAAGTGTCTCTTCCAGCATATGGCAAGACAGTAGCTAGTACAAAATACAGAAGCAGAAAGAACAATGGCAGAGCTGAGTAACTTCACATGTTACAGGCTGCTGGTAAATGCAGACCCAATGATAAGCACAAGATTTTAGTTCGGATGCATGTAAGATTTTAATTCGTAAATGATGCCAACTACTCTCTTGTTCAGACTTTTTAGGAGACAGAAAAGCAAGCTTTTAACAGGATCATCACACAAGATGCACAGTGTTAACTTAATATACTGCTGTTTTCACTGATAACAAAAGCAAAGTTGAAGTTATATCACATTTGATCTTAACAATAATACCAGATTGCTTCCATTTCCTTGATACCTCAACAGAACTTCTTGATGGTGATCCTGTGGGGCTGTAGTTCAGTGGCAGAACATCTGTTTGGCATGTAAAAGGTCTCAGCTCAGTTCCTTGCATCTCCAGGGGCTTTTTAAAGGATCAGGTGGTACTGGAGAACTGCTGCTAGCCTGTGAAGATAATACTGACTTGATGGACTAGTGGTCTGACTCAGTATTATTTATTTATTTATTTATTTATGTTATACAATTTATACCATGACGTTCTGTCCTCATAAGGGCCACCAAGGCAGCATACAAATTAAAGACACACATAATAAAATCACATCTTAAAAACCATTAAAACCCCAACCAAAACAAAACACATCGTTATAACAATTAAATCCCAAGCTAAATATGCCTACAAAAACCTAAAAACAAGTATTAATATATTGTTGCATGAAAGAGGGATCACTGAGGGAACATCCAATGAAACTGTCTTCACCCACTAGCTGAAGATGGCAACAGGAACAGACAGATGAGACTCCCTGGGGAGAGAGTTCTAGAGTTTTGCTGCCACATCCAAGAAAGCCCTCTCCTGTTTTTCCACCTGCGTAATCTAGATGGCCAGGGACACTGGAAGCAGGGCCTTTACTGGTAGTGACATCATCACATTGGGGGGACACTCTGGTTTTTGGGTGAAACTCTATTGTTTGAAGCCAAATTTACCATAGAGTTTTGCACAAAAACCAGAATATTACCCCTGATGGGCCCAATGTGATGATGTCACTTCTAGTTTTACTGGAAGTTGCCCAACATCACTTCCAGTCTCCCAGAAGGACATCGGGAGCCCCCCACCAGCCAGGTAAGTGGACCTGGAAACCCTAGTAAGTCTAAATCCAAAAAAAAATAGTGATATGTCCATGACAAAGAAACCATAATCAGTTTCTCCATTCTCAGATCTCATTCCTATCACTCAGAACATATACCAGATCAAGAGTGTGACCTCCATGATATATAGGACCAATTATTACCTGAGACAGGCCCATGGTTACCACAGAGGCCATGAAATCTTTTTTTTTAATCTCCGGAGGAATATTTTTTAAATTATTTTTATAAGACTACAAAACTACAAAGAAATATAAGGGAGGGGGATTACATCTAAGGATAAAGGATAGATAACCACACTACACTAAAAACCCAAGAGGAGGAGATCATAACTGTGTTAATCTAAGTGTTATTAATAAAAGTGTTAGTACAACAATATACTTGTAGAGTTCTTGTTTGTCTAGGCTTCAATGTTAGTACGTTAGTTGTTGTGAGAGAACTTTCTGAGCATCTTCTTGTTATTTGCTTCAAAAGGCAATTTTCAGAGTCCTTCTGCCTTTACTTTGGTTTTCTATCTCTGAAATCATATGCAACTTTCCTGCTCCCATTTCTACAGCAGAGTCCTTATCCGTTCCAGAGGTAGCAGAGTCACTTGATTTCAATTCTTCATCTTTGGAATCTTCCTCCAGTCCCAACTGATGTCTCAAAAATTCTTTGGCTTTAAAAATGGAGTCAATCTTTTCTCTTTTGTCGTTGATTTTAAAGATTACACTCTCTGGGATCGCCCACCTGTACGAAATTCCATTGGTTTGAAGAAAAGAAATTAAGTCCTTGTAGCTTTTCCTCTTTTGACGAATTTCAAATGGAATGTCATTTAAAGTTTTAATGTTTATAGTCCTCATTTTCAGTGGAGTTGCTGAAGTCACTTTTAAAATACCATCTCTGGTCTGTCTTCTTGAGAATCTGACCACAATTTCTCCAGGCAGGGTATTTTTTTGTAATATAGTTGGAGTATGCCCTATAAGCAGTCTCCATCTCTTTTACTACTTCATCCGCTGTTAAGCCTATTGCTGGAGCAATGATCTCACTGAGCAGCTTCCTCAGATCCTCCTTCGCAGATTCAGGAACTCCCTGGAATCTGAGAATTATGTTGGCTTTTTCCATTTGTAGCTGTAACAAATGGTTTTCTTGGAAGTTTGGTTTTGCTTCAACTTCCCCCATTCTTTTCTTCATTTTCTTTTTTGTGGTGTCTATCTCTTTAATTTTCTCAATCATATGCTCCATCTTCTTCGCCGTTTCTGCCAGTTGGAGCTGCTGGGATGCGAAGTTTTGATTCAGCGAAGTCAGTTGCTGGTTAATGCCATCAAGTTGCTCCATCACCAGCATGAGCATATCCACTAACATTTTCATGACGTCTGCTCCCTCTTCCGGTTTTGGGCTCTGACTACCCACCGGTTTAGCTTTAAACTTTCTTTGTGAGGCCGCCATTTTATACGATTGTTTACAATTTCAAAACGCTTCTCACGGACTCGAAAAATCCTCACTTTGATGTCAGCACTCAAGTAAGTCTCTCAAAACAAAATCGCTGCTTATTTCCCCCCTGCCCCCTTCGTTACGCTTATCTGTCAGTTCGCATAAGAGGCGTCCCTCTTTGTGCTCCGCTTTTCCCACGTGGGGGGGGGTTAGCTTTTAAAATATTCCATTTATTTTGAACACACATTCATTGTCGGTCATTTCTCTGACCTCGCTCACAGTAATCGATATTCCACTCGATCTCCAGCGCTTGTCCCAGTCAAATCAGCTTGTGCCCGAGGGCCACACCGCGGCAGGACCGTCAGGGCAGAGGAGAGCCTCAATTATCTGGCATTTAGCTGTCGAAGAGGCTGCCCCTCAAAAGCCCTATCAGAGGCCATGAAATCTTGAACCTCTCCTAATAAAACAGCCTCAGCATGAATGCTGAAAGCCCCTAGGACAACCAGCCATGGGATCCTCAACACCACCCTTAGACCATCTCAGTCAGCTCAGGCAAAAAGACTGTTAGGCAGCAAGGTGGCTATACCTTATGACTAATAGCAGAAGTCCATCGGTGGCTATTAGCCACAAGGTATAAATAGGAGCTCTCAGGCTGGGGCAAGTGATGCACTGTAGCCAGTTTGGTGTAGTGGTTAAGTGTGTGGACTCTAATCTGGGAGAGCCGGGTTTGTTCCCCACTCCTCCACTTGCACCTGCTGGATGACCTTGGGCAAGCCATAGTTCTGGCACAGCTGTTCTTGAAAAAGAGCAGTTTCTCAGAGCTCTCTCAGCCCCACCTACCTCACAGGGTGTCTGTTGTGGGAAGGGGAAGGGAAAGGAGTTTGTAAGCCGCTCTGAGACTCCCTTGGGTAGTGAAGGGCGGGTTATAAATCCAATCTCTTCTCTTCTTCTATTCTTGGTGCTGGGGGGGGGGCAACAGGGCAAGGGCTTCTAGTGTCCTGGCCCCACTGCTGGACCTCCTGATGGCACCTGGTATTTTTGGCCACTGTGTGACAGAGTGTTAAACTAGATAGGCCATTGGCCTGATCCAACATTGGCTTCTCTTATGTTCTTAAGGTGGGCAGCACACCAACAGAATTCTAATCCTGTGTCTCAATCCCAACATTAGGTACACAGCCGCACACTGGTGTAAGGCAGTTTCATGTGTATTCAACTAACATTTAGACCAGTCCTGAATTTTGCATCCTGTTTAGGTCTGCTTGCAATATTTAGTACCAGAAAGTACTTTCCCCTAGACTAGAAGATATTTTTGCTGGTTTTTCCCCTCTTCGTTGGAGCATGTGGCTTGGATTACATCCTTGAGTCAGTTGGAACCATATGGTCTAAAAGTCCCTTGCTACAGTAGGTTGTTGGTTCCTTGTCTCTGCATGGAATATACTGACATCCGTATTATTTGAGCTGAGTTAGGGGTGAGAGAGAGACAGGGAATTATGCATGGGTTTAGATGTATCTTGGGTCAGGAGAGCAGGATTTTACAGTTTTCTAGTCTCTTATAGCACTACGATTTTGAGAAGATGGGAAGTAAAAGTCTTACCAGCATAAGAAAAGCCTGTATGACACATCAAACAGTCTGAAACTATTGGTTTGTTGAAGACATTCTAAAGAGAGTTTAAAGAGAATCACCAACACCCAATTTTAAAGTGGGTCAAATCAATGTAATGCAAACACAAATAATTCCTTTTGTAGCTTTTCCACCATTGTAATATTGTACCAGAAAGTGTTCTGATATCTGCTAGGGTAGACGCATCTGTCTCTTATCATGTATAACTTTTCCTGATTATTTCTCGAAAGGCAGACTAAACATGCAGTTCTGACATAATACAGCATCACATTTGTATTCCTGATCTGCTCAAATGCCTGCACCAGCTGAACATAGTCTTTAAAAAGAACAATGTGCATGACTTCAAGGGAGTCTAATGGGAGGAGTGGTGTTGTAGAAGGCCCAAACAAGCTTTTTCAGATACAGATATTTCTACTAATTTCCCTTATTTGGGACAGAATGTTGAAATTGTAAGTAATATTTTCCATGACCAAGACAAGCCTAGTTTTAAAGGAACATCTCCAGTAAATGTATTTCCCCCCAGTGATTAATTGAATAGTGAATACATGTCTCAGTAGCAGTTTTTTTCTTAGCACTATTCGTCATAGAACAGAACAATTTATAAGCTGAATGGGAGGGAGAGGAAAGCAAAGTCTTGCTATAGGGATATAGCATGGGGACATGCAGGGAGTCTGCTGCTGTTCATTTCTCCTTTTAAAGAAGAAAAAGATGGGAAACAAACATTTGCTGAGGGAAAATTGGGAGGGGGGCACAAGTTTTAATGGTGGCATCCATGGTGCTGCTGATTCTACTTCATAGTCAGTGGAGGGGACTGTGTTGTGATAGGTCCCTTTCCACTCAAAAACACATCTTACCAATAAAAAAATATAGAGACAACCAGTTTGCCATTCACCTTTCTCCTTCAGTAGTGACACACAGTCATTGTCTACTTTAAATATGGGAGGACCAGATTGTTCATTGTTCTTTCAATGAACAAAGGTTGGCAAGGATGAAAATGTGATCTCTTTTGCACTGGATAGGAGCTATGGGAGAGAGGTCTTAAAATTATGTTTTTTGGCAGACATTTGTGGAGTTCAGTCTGAGTGTATTTGAAAGCTGGCCCTTCTCCAAAGAATTGGTCATGCTTCTTGGAAATGAGAAAGGAGTTAGGAATTTATTTAACATTGCATTAATGGAGTATAGGTGACTTCAGGCTGACCCAGGAGAAAAGAAGAATTCCATCAGTGGTTTTTCATAAGTTGTCTCTTCCAGCATGCTTTCCCCATTAGGAGTTGTTAACTGGAATTTTGTATATTTTCCCTCTTTTGAATGGCTTTTATGGTAGGGTAGGCAATCCAAGTCCTGTGTGCTATTTGCAACACAGCAAGAAGTCCATCTTGCTTACATGAGTTAAACTCTGGGTCGTCATTCTGGGATAATGGAGGGACTCATCTGAGTTAAAAGCCTTGGTCAGTTGGATACAGTTCACAGGGCTCACATAGTACAATCTTAAGCATAGTAAACACTTCTAAATTCATGGGGCTTAGGTGGGTGTAACTCTACTTAGGAATGCATTGTATTCCCAGGCTTTAAGAGCTCCCCTCCTTTATATTCTGATGTGACAGATAGTTATAGTCAGGGGTCTTTTGGGGCTGGAACGCGCCAGAGCACCGCTCTGGCAGCCCAGGAGCCCGCACAAGTGGTGGTGGCGGCGGTAGCAAACCCCCAGCTCCCCGCGCCAAAGTGCTGTGGCCAGGGGGATGCCCAGAGAGCCCCACCGCCGGGTCCCCTGGGCCCACGCAGAAGTGCTGAGGCTCGAGGGACACCCGAAGAGTCTCGACGTCGGGTTCCCCTGGCCCGCGCAGAAGCGCTGCGGCTCGGGGGATGCCAGGAGAGCCCTGCCGCCGGGTCCCCCAGGCCTGCGCAGAAGCGCTGTGGCTTGAGGGATGCCAGGAGAGCCCCGCCGCCAGGTCCCCCAGGCCTGCGCAGAAGTGCTGTGGCTCGGGGGACACCAGGAGAGCCCCACTGCAGGGTCCCCAGCAAGCCCCGCCCCCAGCTCCCCACGCCGAAGCGCTGTGGCCGAGGGAGGCCTGGAGAGCCCCGCTGCTGGGTCCCCCGGGTCGTGCAGAAGTGCTGCAGCTCGGGGGACACCTGGAGATTCTCTTCCTTCCTTCCTCTCTTTTCCTCCTTTCCTTCTCTCTTTCATTCCCTCCTTTCCTTCTCTCCTTTCCCTCTTCCCCTCCTTCTTCCCTTCTCTCTCTTTCTTTCTCTCCTTTCCTTCTCTTTCTTTCCCTCTTTCCTTCTTTTTATCCCCTCTTTTCTTCCTTCTTTCCTTCCTTCTTTCCTTCTCTCTACTCTCTCTCTCCTTCCCTCTTTCTTCCTTCTGTGGCCCAACTCTAGTGAGAGGGGTTTAAACTTTAAGCCCCTTCTCTCTTCGCTCCCCCCCCAGGCCAGCTGGGGAAGGGAAGGGGAGGCTTTTGAAGTTGCCTCCCCCCCTTTTGCTCCCCCTTCTGACATAACCTCCAGTGATGTCAGGGGGCGTGGCATATGCTAATAGCCTAGTTGCTCATTAGCATACCATATGCTAATGAGCTCCTGCAGCTCTTTTTCTATGAAAAGACCCCTGGTTATACACAGTGCTCTCCTTAGCACATGCTTGGATTATTATTAAGAGCTTCTTATATGAAGGCAGAGACACTTGTTTCAAATGTGTCATTTTGCCCAGACATTTTTAAAAAAATTACATACCCCCTGCATACTCAGTTTGCAGCATCTGAGACTTCTATTTACTGACATTCTTGCTTCTTTCTATTAGTTAAGTAACAAGACACAATAATTTGTGTCTGTTAGAACATTTCTGCCACTGAATGCCACAAATGATTGAGTAATAGTTGTAGTCCTGCATACGTCCTTCTCAGACGGGCCTAGGGCGCTCAAACATTTTAGAAGGGAAAACAGGCATAAAAATATGATACACAAGACTAAGAACAAATACAGACCATCACTTTGCTGTCCTCCCTGCATCAATTACAGAAGAGCTTTCTAGTGAATCAAAGAATTGCCCCCCCCCCCCAAGAATCCCAGTTTATTTTCACAGATGACAAATGATGGGCTTGGAAAGCTCAATAGTGCCCCTTTGTGGTAGTTCACTAAAACAATGTAATCTTTACAGCAACAGTTTAATTTTGCCAAAGTTTATGTTCTATTTTTATAAAAAAAACTCTGTATTGTAGTGATCACATTTTCTTCTGTCATGGTACATTATCCATCTTAGTCGATGCATTGTAAGGTATTTCTTTAACTGTTACAGTTTTACTTATGCAGACTTTTTCCTTCACAATATATAGCTGAATCTTCAAGTGTGCCCACTTCATTTTACAACCTGTGTGTCATTAATTGGATTACGCTTACCTTTCCTATCTATCGGGAGTAAAACATTTAATAAAATCATTAGGCATTGACAGCAGTTTAATGTATGTAATTTTGTTGATCCAAGTAAAGAAAAAAATGAGTTTCTATATATTTAATGCTCCAATACCATTTAATTTGTGTTGCTAATTTTTTATTGATTTATGTGTCAGGCCTGCTGACATTAGCATTAATCATCATTGCACAAAACTGGAGAAATACGAAAAAAGTTACAGATGTTAATGGTATAGTAAAATGGAAGGAAGGAAATGTCTTTGAGGTAATTAAAGTGCCTTTTTAAATACTGAAAAATTGTCAAGAAGGAGTTGTTGTTCAGTTGTTCTAATCCTCAAACCTCTTGTAGCCTGTGGAAGAAGCCATGCCAGTCTCCCCCAACCCCCATTTAGGAATACAAAGGACAAAATAGCAACAAACTCTAAAAAATGACAATGTACCCTGCTTTTAATTTCAGGAAAAAGAAACAGAGAGGAAAGAAGAAAGAAGCCAAAGAGAGATGAAAGCAAGGAAATCAGACAGGAAAACAGAGGTCGAGAATCCAGAAGGCAAAACAGAGATCAACGGGAAAACAAAAGTAAAATGCAGCTGAAGAAAAGAAGAACGCAGGATAAACAGCAGAAACTGCACACAATCACCATCAGCACTGTACACTAATTGCCTTACACCACTGTTCAGAACTTTTGCTGCTGCTATCTCCACCAGATCCCGGGGCCGGTGCTCCCCATTTAAGCCACGAAAGAACAATATTATCAGTTATACCTAAATCTTAAATGACATTCCAAATATGTGCTATTATATTCTTCATGCAGTCATGGTTTATTCAGCAGACTGACATGATTCAAGAAGGTTTTAAAAAAACTTTAAGTGGGATATTTTCAAACTGTTATATTATATGCTTCCATACATCTCTAAGAGGCAATTTAAAAGTTTTGTATATAATTATCAATATGGTATAAGGTATAGCAATATATTGAATATCTGGGCAGGAGAAGCTGTCCTTTTTGCTTTGTAAAGTATTTTTGATCTACTGTTTATGAAACAAGAGACATCTAAGTCAGTGGCACAGTATCTCTACATGCATAATTGTTCATGTTACATAAAATTTAAGAGAAGGGGGAAACCTGAAAGGGCAGTGGGAATCTATTTTATACCCATATCCTATCAGAACATTCTAACCGGTGGTTCCTGGGATTCACATGTGAAACTCCAAACAGCTAGAGGGGTTCTGAAAGGTGGTGGAGGAAGAGCAAAGTGGAAGCAACAGTAAACACATTAGAGGCTCTTCTTCTGAAGGACAATGGCGCTAAGCTACGCAGTGCTCTTATCTGCGAGACAGAACAATATTTTCAGGTTTAGACCATGATCTACAGCATGTGCTGTTCTAGGCTTTTTGTAACTCTGTGTAACTTAAATCTACATTTCCAAACTTTCCGTGACTGACAAATCATATTTGTAGGAAAACAAACACTGAGATAATAAAGAACAGAGAAAATAGACCACAAAATACACTGCCATTTGCACGGATGATGTTTTTCTTTTCTCTTTTAAATACTACCACACAACCTGCTTTGTAAACAGAGGAAATGGATGCTGTTCTTTAGAAATGTGCTATCCAATAAATGAAGGCCACTTCACTAAAGATATATATTTGTGCATGGAGTACATAAAATTAGGGATGCTTTGAAGCAGGAGATTTTTGTGGTGCCACCTGCAGGCAACATAGATATAGTAATAATCTTTGTGCTTATCTCTGATAATCCCGAACAAACTGCTGCTGCAAATTGTAAATCAAATTGGGAATGGGAAATAGATTAGCTACATAACTCAGCTTTTGAACTGGCCCTTTAACCATGTTTTGATTTGCAGCAATTAACAAGCAAAACTTTCAAAGCATGGGGCATTACCCCTATTCCTGTAGGATGGCATTTCTCATTCAAGCCCTAGTACAGCAGTCTTTCATACATCCTGTATTACAAAACAAATTCTGTAGCTGGGGTAGTAGTTAAGTGCATGTATTCTAATCTGGGAGAACCGGGTTTGATTCCCCACTTGCAGCAGCTGGATGACCTTGGGCAAGCCATAGTTCTGTCAGAGCTGTTCTTGAAAGAGCTCTCTCAGCCCCACCTACCTTACAGGGTGTCTGTTGTCAGGAGAGGAAGGGAAGGAAAAGGAGTTTGTAAGCTGCTCTGAAACCTCAAGTGAAGGGCGGAATATAAATCCAATCTCTTCATACACACACACACACACACTAGGAAAAAGGCCCGTTGTGGAAATAAATACAACGGCCTCTAGTAAGAGGCTCTGGGCAGGTGCCTCAGCCTTGGACACTCAGTGTCAATTTGCTGTGGTGACCTCAGCAGGGTATAATGACACTGAGTCCACCATTTTCTCCATAGGAACTTATCTCTGCTACCTAAAGAACAGTTGTAATTTTGAGTGATCTCCAGTTGTCACCTGAAGATTGGCAAGGATGGTTCCCCAGAAGGGAATAGTTGGTTTGGAGGGTGGAGTCTATGGCTTTGTACCTGTCTGAGGTCCCACGCCTTCTGAAACCTCACCCTCTCCAGGCTCCATCCCTCACATCTCCCAGGAATTTCCCACCTGGAGTTGGCAACCCTATCTCCTTCCCAACCAATCATCAACCTACCTTTATTTCCCTCTCACTCTTCAGCTTTCCACCCCCCACACACCTGTAGCCTCTCCCGTGCTCTGAAGCCCTGACTTCTACGCAGGGGTCATTTCGTAGAAAAAGAGGTGCAGGAGCTCATTAGCATAACTCATTAGCATAACTTATTTGCATATGCCACACCCCCTGACATCACCGGAAGTGTGTCAGAAGGCAACACCCACCGCTCAGGCTCCACTGGACTGTTTTGGATTGCTAGCTATTTGGGGGGGGGGATTTACAAATCTGTCCTTGCAGAGGAGGGAGTGCTTGTACCTGAATAAAACTTGGTCTTAAAGGTGCCACTGGACTGTTTTGGACGGGGGGGGGGGGGCCCTGCAACTTACCTGGCTGCTTCTTGCTCTGGCTGAGGGCTGCTGGGAGA
>NW_015174870.1:248358-249926 GCF_001447785.1 Gekko japonicus | reverse complement strand
ATGCAAATAACCTCTGTGTTCTGATTGGCTATGGGGGGGAGAGGAACAGCAAAATGTTTAGAATGTTGGAGGCAGGACTCAGGCAAAGCAGTCAGTGGATAGGGAGACCCTCTGAATGACAGATCAGAGAGCGAACTGATTTTGGAGCATGTGGAATGTTCTAGAGAAGTGCCACCACCATTCGGCTTTTATTTATAAGGGATATATATATAAAATTATATATAAAATTTCACAGAAACAATCACGCACACACACACACACAAAATTTCACAGAAACAAGCACTGCTCAGCAGAACTTAGTGCGATTCATTCACTTGCAATAATTCCACCAGGATCAAGCTATAAGTGGAAAAGTTCCTAGAGGGATGCCACTACAAACTGGGAAAATCAATGTCAACTTTAAGCTTCAAAGGAGAAAAGTCAAACACCCAGTACTCTTTATCTGAAATGCTTCAAGTCGTCAGACGGAGTGCTCTGTGTTTTGATTATTCATCAAGAGTTAAATTCAGAATGTCATATGGTGGACACAGTCAGTTTTTAATAATTTAAAGTGCTATGAGGTGTCTGCAGTGTACACACTTGTTTATTTTCTCTATTATCTCTAATCAAATAGGATTTTAAAATATGAGAAATGATGTTTCTCTCCTATCAACTGTCTGAAAAAACTGCCATTTGACACCAACTTAATTACGTATTTGTTTCCATTGTTTCCACACTACCTTGCTTCATTACCTATGGCACCGGCCATAATGACTAAGCCAGAGTTCATCTGAAGTCTATATTTCTATGTCCTTATGCCTCCCTCTTGAAAATAGCTCAACATGGCCTCAATAGTCACAATGTCTTGTGGCACCTACATCAGGCCTCACAAAGCAAGATGACTGCTGGTAACATGACCTTTAGTATTGACAAGTGGAGACCCACAAGAAACTTGTGGGATGGTTATCCTATTCCTCACGCCTTTGCTTCCTCCTGTCTCCCCCTACCTCTCTCACACTCTGTCTCCCTTCTGCCCCCCCTTTCTTTCTCTCTCTCCTCCATGTATGGTTTGGAGGGTGTATGGTTATCCTATTCCTCACGCCTTTGCTTCCTCCTGTCTCCCCCTACCTCTCTCACCCTCTTTCTCCCTTCTGCCCCCCCTTTCTTTCTTTCTTTCTCTCCTCCATGTATGGTTTGGAGGGTGGAGTCTATGGCATTATACTGGTCTGTAGTTTCTCCCCTCCTCAAATCCCACCCTCCCCAGGCTGCACCCCTCAAATGTCCAGGAATTTACCAACCTGGAATTGGCAACACAATTTCCTTCCCACCCAACAGCCTACCTACCTTTATCTGCCTCTCTGTCTTCAACTTTCCGTCTCCCCCCCTCCCCCACAGCCTCTACCTAGGAAAGTTACAGTCTTTCTCCACAGTGGGGACCAAAGCAGCTTACATTATTCTCTCCTCCTTTTTATCTGCACAACAACCCTGTGAGGTTGGCTAGGCTGAAAGTATGTGACTGGTCCAAAATCACCCAGTCAGCTTCCTCCGCAAGATGGGGATCTGAACCTGGGTCTCGCAGACCCTAATCT
>NW_015174870.1:244226-247625 GCF_001447785.1 Gekko japonicus | reverse complement strand
CCCACCGGCTCCAAAGTGAGGCCCGAGCGACAAGCTGCTTGGGCCTTGCTTCGGAGGCAGCGGGGGGCAGGAAGGGCCTCGCTTCAGTGCCAGTGGGCGGGGGGAAAGAGCTCAGGCCTCGCTGCTCTCTTACCCCCCCCAGTGGCGGCGGCGGCGGCGAGGGAGTTTGCAGAGCGTCCCCTGCGCATGCCACTTTGGGGGGGATTTAAGTATCCCCCCGATATTTTTTTCAGGTTTTTAGATTTTTGTGCCCACCTGGGGACTGCCCCAAGTGTGCACAGAAATCTCCCTCCCCTCCAGGTG
The DNA here is from genome assembly GCF_001447785.1 of Gekko japonicus. Taxonomy (NCBI): domain Eukaryota; kingdom Metazoa; phylum Chordata; class Lepidosauria; order Squamata; family Gekkonidae; genus Gekko; species Gekko japonicus. The sequence continues at coordinate 247,322 of NW_015174870.1, read as the reverse complement.
CCCCCGATGTGCGGATTTAGGTATCCACATGCAGGGGGCGCCTTTCACTATTAGATATATAGATGTGCAGTGAATTTCCAATGAAGGCAAACTACTTGCCCTCTTTTTTCCCTAAAATGGAAGCTTGAAAGACCCTTCAGAGAACCAAATATACAGTTATTTGTACCCACACTTCACATTCAGCATGTGATTTATGCTGCTCAGATTTAGAATGGTGGGAAGGTGAAGAAGAAGTTGCCTTGGTGTGAAATCACAGTGATTAACAGTCACAATTTTTGAAATAATGTTTTCCCTAAAATGGAAGCTTGAAAGACCCTTCAGAGAACCAAATATACAGTTATTTGTACCCACACTTCACATTCAGCATGTGATTTATGCTGCTCAGATTTAGAATGGTGGGAAGGTGAAGAAGAAGTTGCCTTGGTGTGAAATCACAGTGATTAACAGTCACAATTTTTGAAATAATGTGCAAAAACATTCCTCTGCAAGCTACACTCACTATCACATTGTCAGTTATGATGACTGCTAGTTCTTTGCACTGCATTAATTAAGTAGCACAGTATAACATAAGGTAGAGTACTGCTGATTAATACTTGCCTCGGGTGGGTAGCAAGATCTTGATATCATAAAGAGATGAAAGATTAGTAAGGGTAACAAGGAAGACATTCTGTGTCTGTATACGAGAACAACTCAGATAGCCACCTGATAAGAAGCAGAAGCAGTCACCATCGTTCTTTATTTACGATCCAGAGATCAAACAACATTATAATGAAAGAAAGTTTAGTACACACAACATATAACAGTAAACATGAAAAAGAAAAGTTTAAAATTTAAAAACCAGTACACTTACTAGGTGTTGATGGACTGAATTACCAGCTTCCTTATGGATAAAATCTTGGCACAGAACTTAGCCACTTCACTCAAGGTCTTGTTTGAATGGTCCATAGGAAGGAGGGATGTGTAGAATGTGTCCAAAGGCGCTGAGAATGCAAAGGTATCTCCCTTCTAGAAGCACTGAGGGCAAAAGATTGAGCTGGGCCAAAGTGAAGGCTCTGCAGTATTTGGGGAATTCTATGGTACACAGGTAGTTTGCTGGCACAACGTTTTGGGTGTAGTTCCCCACCACTGGATAGATGCATGCCCAAGCTCTATCAGTTCGAAGAGATGTATTCCAAATTCCCAACCCCTCTGGGCACATACTGTGCTATAGAAGAGCTTTATGTGTTGGGTAGAAAAGAGATTGGACCAAAAAGGTAGTTCCAAGGAACCCACTGAACTGTGGAAACAGTAAAGAGCAAGATTTTGTCACTCTTGTCACTTTTGTCAGGCTCGATGCCTGCTACAGGAAAGGTGATCCCTTCAACAAGAAGGGATGTCATATCCTTTTACAATTTAAATAGCAAGAAACAGTACTGCTGTTTTGCTTTCTATATGCTGCAGCTTTACCTTTTAGATTTCCCCATTAAATTATGGGCATAGAATAAAACCATTTTGTAATGTGTCCTTCAACTTCTAATTTTCTGAGTTATTTCCTTCAAATGCTGATTGCTGCATGCTCACTCTACCAAACTAAAGGAGAAGGAAAAAAGGAAGAGGAATCTTTTGCTTTTTTTCACACATGAATGCAGAGTACAATCACAAGGAAAATTATGGGATGATCTAAAGTGCCCTAAATAATGTACTTAAAATCGCTAGATGGTGGCAGGGAACCACTAAGGAAATATGTAGAGCCAGAGAGGTTGGGGTGCCTATGTACATTCTCATTCACACAAACCCAAAGGACCCGGAGAGAAGTGTAACATAGTAACACAGTGTATATATTTAACATCTATACAGATTTACAGGTGTGTTCATTCTTTTTTCTTTGGGGATGCTCAAGTGGTAGTTGGAGTTTATGTGTCTATTTTTAATCTAAACCCTCTATGCGCTATACTTTGGTGCTTTCAGAATATCTGATTTTTCTTCCAGTATTGGAGCCTTGCTCCCAAGTAGAGCAAGATACAGAGCAGATAGGTTTACCTTCCCTTGCCAGCATATTCCATTTTCCTTTAAAATAGTTTCCCTGTGCTTTACACAAGGTCATTCAGACCATGCTAGGTCACAATAACTACAAGAGATCTCAGATCCCAAGTTCATATTCACTTTTGCATACAGAGATGATCTGACCCTTAGTCATCACATCTCTCTTGTGTGTGAACATATATATATATATGTTTGCTTTTTACTATTGTGCATGCAAGGGGAACCTCATAATCCTCTGCTTCTACCCCTCCCTCACACTGTAGTCTGCTGTTTACTGCAAAAGGAGAGAAGCCTTAGCATCTATGCTTCAGGTCAGAACTTGTTTAATAAAGTAACTTACTATTAAAATTAGTAAATTAGTAAAGTAATTTACTTAGCCCATTCTTTTTTTAAAAATATATTTATTGGATTTTCAAGTTATAAACAGTAACATAATAGCTTATAGACAATAACATCATCAAACGTTGACATATCAACCAAAAATAATTTTTAACAGCAGCTAAGTCAAATAAGGAATTTTCTGATGTTCCCAAATTCATTCAATTAGTCAACCACTAACCGAGTACTAATCTCTACATATGGCATTCATCAAGTTCCATACCAGCAATCTGATTTAGTGCCAAATTTTAACCATCTCAAACCATCCATTACTCGGGAGTCAACTAACCTGACTGCATCTACAACTACATTTTAATACATCTCATTTAATCCAATCAGCTATAAATTACTTATTTCTACTATAAACATATATATTGCAAGAATTTATTTTATTTTTATATATTTTATCTTTTTCTCCACTTGTTTGGATTTTCACTATAACACCTATCTATCTATATATCTAATTTCCAACAGAGGGCGCCGTGCGGATACTTATTTTTGCAGATCTGGGGGACATGGAGGGTTAACAGATATTCCTGCACACTTGGGGTACTCCCCAGGTGTGCACAAAAATCTGACATCTTTTAAAAAATATAGGGGGGAACCTTAAATCCTCCCCAAAGTAAACCGCGTTCTGTGCGCATGCGTAGGAAATGGATTTACCGTTTGGAACTGTCGTGGAGCTTGGTGGGGGTG
>NW_015174870.1:224426-243978 GCF_001447785.1 Gekko japonicus | reverse complement strand
CCCTCCCTCCCTCCCGGGCTGATAAAAGTGTTTGAAGTGCTGCAGTAGCTGCTGGGGCCGAGGCACACCCGAGCGGCTGACAGAGAGCCAGCCTCTGCAGAGAGTATCCCTCCGACGCTTCCCAGGGACAAACAACTTCTCCTGCAGCCCTTCCTCCTTGAAGGAGGAAGGGGGAGTGGAGCAGAAGGCTCCAGACATGGTGACGGGGGTATTAACATGAGAAAAGGAATTACCCCCCTGCTTCCCCGTGAGTATCATGTGTCCCAGCGTCAGTTGAAGCAAAGAAGGCAAAGCCTGTGTCATCGGCCCCCTTCCCTCCTGCAGCTGCAAAAGGAGAGAAACAGAAAGAAGTGGGGTTCTGTGAGAGGGGAGAGAGGGGAAGGGCATTGAGAAGGGCTGGGGTAAGAGGGGGTGAGACATACAAGGGGTGAGAGGAGAAGGGGGTAAGAAAGGATTGCTAGAGAATGCTCCCTCTAAGCTGTGGAGTCTCGTGAGCAAAACTACTTTGTGAGCTCCTGGCATTAAAGTTGTGAGCAAACGGTTTGGCTCCTGCATAACTTAGTTTGCTCTGGAGCCTACTTCCTAAGCTAAGACACAAATGTATGAACCGGGGGCTAAAAAACTGTGAGCTAGATCACACTAACACTGGCAGGGAGGAAAGCTGACATAAAGGGGTGAGGACTGCCTGCCACAAAGGCTATGCTAGGGCCACAATACATTATGCAACATTTTGTTGCGGGTCCCCTCTTGTCCTTATACTAATACCGAAGTGGCCCCGTCTGTGCGGATATCTAAATCCGCGCTCCGGGGCCACCTGGGGGGCAGGGAGATTTTTGGGCACACGTGGGGCGGTCCCCAGGTGTGCACAAAAATACGAAACCTGTAAAAAAATATCGGGGGGATGTTTAAATCCCCCCGAAACTGCGCATGCGTCCTCTTAAAATGTTTATTTTGCGCACGCTTTTTTGGTATTCCCATCCTTATATTTTTCTTGTTTGTTGTCTTCTTTCTCAGTATTTGGGTTGAAGGGAAAGAAGGGGGCAAAATCTCAACATAGTCCCTTCTTTGCAAACACCCCCCAGCTTTCCTTTAAGCTCTGAGTAGATTGTTCTGGCTCCTTATATTCAGGTTCAGGTTATAGATTATTAGCTTTACTCAATAAACTTGCACAAGCATCTTCTATTCCTTTCTGAATTGCTTCTCTCAATATTTTTTAAAATTGCTTTATCGATAAGTCTTCTACCAAAACATTTTCCTCTATCTCCTCTTCCTCCTCTCCTACGTTGGACGCCATTTTAGTTATCCCGTTAAAATTAATCACTAATAGTTCCAATCTAAAGAGTCTTTTAATTCCCTCTGCAATCAGTCAAGTAACCTCACCCGAGAACATCTTCTCCAACATATTTTCTGGCCGCTGTATCTTTCCATTCCAAGCCATTTATTTCAGGGTAATTTCACTTCCACTCTTCTTTTCTCAATAATTATAAGAACTCACAGTTATTTTTTCTAGAGTTTCTTATCTTTTACTGCTGCAATTATTGTAATCCATTCATTATTTGTTAAAAAGGGGTGGCTGTGGCTCTCTGGAACATGGCGGCCATGTTCCATCCCGCACATCACTCCAGCTTCGGGGCAAATAATTGGTCACTCCCCCCGGTCTTGCCATTATGGAGGGGGCCAAAAACAAAAGCCCCCTGCTCCAGACCTCTCTCTGGGAGATCTGGTGAAGTCCTTCCGGCAACTTGGAGGCTCCAAATGGAGTGGCAGAGGATCGAGCGGCTCGGAGCGAGCCGAACGCCGCTCGTTGCCGCGCCGTCTTACTTAGCCCATTCTTGATGGCTCAAAAGCTGTTATTTTTATAGTTTTACCTCAGTTGCAAATGCCAGAAAAAACAGGAACACCTAGGAGTGTCATGTAAACAAAGGTACCACAAATCCAAAACACTGCTGGTTTCTGATCATGATTATAATAACATCCCATGTTCCACGTCCCCTTGATATGTGGCTCATGTATATGTGAGACAGCTGTAGAATTGTCCAGGGACTTCATGCCCTTGGAACAATACCTTAGTGTTGCAATCATCATCCTTCATCATTCCGCTGGACTGTCATACAAATAGGGTGGAGGAGATATCAGAAAAAAGTGACTGCACCCCACTAGAGAGCTGCCTAATTGACAGAAGTCCATTCCTGTCAATGCCAAGGATGAATTATTTATATTAATTTGCTACAGTAAATGGAAAAGCTAATGAAGGCTTGGTGCCCCATCGTGCTCTGTATCACATATGCATAGATGCACCCTAATTAGTCCCACTGAAGTTGACGTAACAAAGAGACAGAGGGCTAGAGTCCTCCCTGAAAATAATATCTGAAACAGCCACAGATGGTTTTCATTTTTAATTATAACCTTATAAGTTAACTGGCAAAACGTTATTGTCATGGTTACATGCTACACTATTCCTTTGAAAACAAGGGCCGGTGGAATGTTCAGCAAGTGGAGTGGCCTAAATAGCCTTTGGTTCTGAAGCAAATAAAATAATGACTGAAATGGGTGATTCTTAAAAAGGAAAGCTCAGGTGCTCTCAGCTAATATGCCTTGACTGCTCCCCCAGCTTCCCTCATCAAGTTTCTCATGTCACTAGAGATGCAAAGTGTTAACCAATACTCTGGAGACTGAAATGCTGATATTTCCAGACAAGGTTTCAAGAGTTATATTCCTAATTGAAGTATTCACTCCTCCTTCCTTTTAAATTAAAAAAAAATCAGTCATGGTTTTCTGGCTGGGGGCAGCACAGTTTTCTTTGCTGGATGCAAATATGTAATAATTGAAATAAAATTGGCAGGTTTTTTTTAATTGTCCTTTTCTATCTGACCAAAACCACAGCTTAGAAAACAGACCTTTTCCTTGGTTGCCTTGAAACTACTGGGGTAGGATAATGGAGAGAAGTTTGTCACAGCCTAAGAAGTATAGTTTGAGCCAGTAATTTTTGAGCACTAACCAATATAATAAATGCTGTTGACTGAGCAGGTGCAAAAGCAGCACATGTGCTCCAAATGAAGTTGATTTTTACATGATGGATGACCTGCCTGTGATGACACTGGGGCATATATAATATGCAAGCAAACAACAAATTATGATCATGCACCAAAAGTTACTGCTTGGACCACTGCCATAATAAATGCCATTGACTGCACAGATGCAGAAGCATTTGAATTCCTTTAATATTGTGGACAAATCCATCAATATAATCAAATGGACATGGGGTGCTTAACTTGAGAGGAAAGGGGCACAGCAAGTAAAAGTTTCATTTATTTATTTATTTATTATTCAGTGAAAACTGAATCATCTCGACTTCCGGTTTATGGTGACACGCTGGCAGATGCACCTCCCGGACCTCCCAGGGGTGCGATCTGCACGCTAGCGGTTAGGAAGGGGGATGATTGTTCGTTACCCCCCCCCAGAACCTTTGTGAAAGGCTCCTAGCCATGGGGCTTTTGAAGGGTGGCCTATTCACCAGCGCGATGCTGGGGAATTGAGGCGCTCTTCTCCGCCTCGACGTGCCTGCTGATATGCGTCCGAATGGAACTAGAGCCGCTGACCGGGACAAGCGATGGAGATTGAGCATTTAAAATGCATTTTGAACGAGGTTGTATGACCAATAATGAAAAGTGAGTCGAGTGAAAGCGAAACACCGGCAATTTAAAAAGAAAGTGTCCCCCCCCCGAAAACGGCGACAAAAGTGAGCATGAACTAAAACCAATTTAGAGGGGGGGACGGAATTAAAAGCATTGAAATCTGTTTTAAGAACCTTACCAGAGCGCGGATAGGCGTTGGGCGATTTTCAGAGATTTTAGCAAGTTTTGACAAAAGTAAACAATCCGTAAAAATGGCATGGAAAAAAGCGAAGAGAGACAAGCAGCCAAAAGTGAAAACACTGGGGAGCATGAGCCCATGACCGGAAGAGACCACTGAGTTCTCTAAACTTCTAGCAGACTCTTTGCGCCCTCTACTGGACCAGATGACTAACATTAATCAGCAGCTAACAACTCTAAATCACACCTTTGCAACTCAGCAGCTCCAACTGTCTGAAACTACAAAAAAGACGTAGCAAACAGCTGAGAAAGTAAAGGAAATAGATGCCAACTCTAAAAAAGTCAAGAAAAAGGTGCAAGTGCTGGAAAGGAAGCAAGCTTCGGATGAATCTCAACTTTAACAACTGCAAATGGAGAAAGCTAACCTGGTCCTCCGAGTCCAAGGGGTCCCTGAATCTAAAGATGAGAATCTAAAACAACTTTTAAGCGATGCATTAGCTCCAGTTACAGATTTAAAAGCAGAATACCTTATAAGCAAAATGGGTGTGATCTATAGGGCCTATTCCGTCTATATCAAGAAAAATAATCAGCCTGGCGAGATAGTAGTTAGATTCTCGAAGAGACACGTGAGGGATTCTATCCTGAAAGCAACTACAGGAACACCCTTGAAAATTGGAGGCAGCACCATCAGGATTTTAAAAGACATCCCATTTGAAATAAGGAAGAAGAGGAAGAAGTACAGAGACTTAATCCTTTTTTTTTTAACAAACAAACAGCATTTCCTACAGATGGTTAACCCCTGAATACGTCATTTTCAAACTGCAGGACAAAAAGAAAAAATTGACTCTGTTTCCAAAGCACGTGAGACTGCAACTGGGAGAACCAGCTGAGGACACTAAAGAAGAAGATGACAGCAAATCTAGAGGTGAACTGGACTCTGTGTCTTCCGGCAAGGATTTGGCTTCAGAAAAGGGGGCGGCTGCCCCTAAATGAGAATACCAATTGAGGATTAGAAAAGATAAAGCAAAGTGAAGTCTGAAAGACTCTGAATGGTGCCTTAAAGCATGTGATATAAATGATGCTCATGGAGTTTTCTTTAAAGAGTTAAAAATGGTTAAAAAGATAAATAATTTAGCTTAATCGACTATGTTCAATGTAATGTAAGCATTTTAGACTAACACTTATATAAGCTGATGTAATGATCTCCTATACTTGGGGTTTTAGTTAGTAGTGGTTTTCTTTCCTTTCTCCATAGATGTAGATGTTCCCTCCCTATTTTTTCATTGTAGTTTGTAGTTTATAGAAAATGCAATAAAAATCCCATCTGGGGGGCAACAAAACAAAACAAAAAACCCTGAATCATCTCTATTTTAACCATGCACATGGATTTTTTTAAAAGGACCAGACAAATTCTTGGAGTTTATGTCTATCAAAGGCCAATTATCATAACAGACTAACACAACCGTCACATTTTGTGGGACATAATTTTTATTCATTAAATATTAAATGATTATGAAATATGTAATAGTAAATAGTTACATTATTAAGTATGGCTCTACTTGTGAGCTCTGTTAAAGAGAGGTGGGTGAACTAGACCGACCCTTGGTATGATAAAGGCAGTGATAGCTCTGAGGAGGGTTGTATGAATAGGACAGTGGAATAAATAGCGTGGTTATCCAACCACACCCACCTTTTGCTTCTTATTCTGTTGACCTTGTTTGTGGTCAAAACCCAGGGCTTTTTTTGTAGCAGGAACTCCTTTGCATGTTAGGCCACATACCCCTAATGTAGCCAATTCTAATGCGTTTCTGCTGTTGGGTGTGGCCTATTATGCTAATGAGTTCCTGTTGGGCGTAGCCAACTTGGGAGCCAGCCGGAACTCTGTTCCTGTGTGTTCCTGCCCAAAAATAGTCCTGAGTCCTATTAATAAGGGGAAGATCCTCTTCAAGTAAAAGAGAAAACATAAGGGGACTGAGTTTACATACAAAACAGGCTGTGGAAATTTAGCAACTGCACAAGTTAAATCAACAACTGCATTTTTATTGAGCTGGGTTCCGCATTCAGTTTAATATCCATTCTGTGAAGAATCTCCTGAGCCACTTCTGTAATACTTAGGATTCTGTACTTGGAGTTGTTCTGCCCTGCCCAAAGATCTCAGTCATGTACCCAAGAACCAGAATGGATCCTAGAACTGACATGCCATACCCACAGGTATTTTTCTATATAATAATGCTGTTTTAAAGTGGCAACATTCCATGCAGTCCCATTGGCTGTGCAATGCCCTCCCTCAGCCATTGGCCTGGTGCTGGGTCTGCTCCTCTTCCCCGCCCACTCCCCCTTCAGCCACTCTGCCCTGTCAGAATTCCTGGCAAATGGCTTTCTGTCTTGACAAAGACACTTCTCCTGCTTGCCTACTGTGTGGGAGTAACTTTTCCCTCAGTGGCTGTTGGTAGGTGTAACGAAATGACAGTTACCTGTGTTTGTAACATGGCTGCTGTCTGTGGTTGTTTGTTTAAAATGTTCCACCATAAGGTTTAATTGAGCTGTAGTTCCTGAGAGGGGCCTGTAGGGGTATCACTCACTGGGTTGAATGGGGCTTCCTCATCTGCTGGACTACAGTTCCCAGCTGCCTCAAGGCAGAAAAGGGCGGGAAAACAGGGACTGTCCCAATACGCGGGGTGGCATCAATATAGACTTTAGCCCATCCAGGGAGGAGGCTGTCTTCATCCTACAGGAGGTTAGGAAAGGCTCCTGCTGCCTGTGCTGACCAGGCTATCAGGCCACAAGCCAGAGATGTGGGGGAACCCTGGGAGGCAGCAGAAATTCAGCCACTCCACAGTCGGATGGACTGGGGAATGAATGGAAGTTTCCCTGCTCTCTTGGGCCAGAGAGAGAGAGGCTAGAGCAGGTAGCAGCAAAAATTCTACTTTGTGAGTTCCTGACATGAAAGTTGTGAGTGAGCGATTTGGCTACTGCATAAATTAGTTTTCTCTGGAGCCATCCTTCCTGAGCCAGGACAAAAATGTGTGAGCCGGAGGCTGTAAAACTGTGAGCTAGCTCACACTAACTCAGCTTAGAGGGAACACTGTTCATAGTGTGTGCTTACTCCTATAGCTGTGTCTTAGTCAATGTGTGTGTGCGCTCCATAACTGTGTAGTTAGATAAATTCTTTTATTTGGGCTAATAATCTGTGTTGTGCTCTGACCACATAGTCTCCCCTGCTCTGGCAAGGAAAGGCCAGACCCTTGGGTTGCCAACTTTCCAGGGATCCCCCAAAGATTGGGGGTTCCATCTCCAAATGGGGAGATTCGGCCAGAGGGGTCTCAGTGTCCCTCTAAAAAGGCAGTGACAATTCAGTGAGTGGCGGCAGCGAATTTAAGGAGTGAAATATGCCCACGGGACAAAGGTGGGAGGCGAACAGCTGAGTTGTAAACTGGAGCCCGTTTCGCCACAGTGGGCAACCAAGCTTGGTTCAGACAAAGGAAGGAAACCCTTCGCAGGCCTTTGTGAGGAACTCATTGGGGCCAGTCCTGAGTCTAAGGTTGCCTGCTCCAGGTAGGGAGACTCCTGGAGCTTTTCTGGAAGTGTCCATGGAAGCCAGGGTTTGGGGAAGGGAGAGGCCTCAGCTGAACAGAATGCCATAAAGCCCACCTTCCAAAGCAGTTATTTTATCTGAGGGGGGAGAGATTTGTTGTCTGAAGTTCAGTTGTGATACCTGGTGATCCACCTGGAGGTTGGCTACCCTAGGCGTAGCAGTCAGTGCTTCAGAGCAGAGTCTCTGAGATCAAGGTTCTTGCTGTAGAAGCTGAGTGGGTGATTTTGGACCAGTCACAGACTTTCAGCCTAACCGCCCCACAGGGTTTTTGTGCAAGTCAAAAGGGGGAGAGGAGAATGATGTAAGCTGCTTTGGTCCTCATTGCAGAGAAAGACTAATTTTCCTCCTGGAAAACCATTGTTGCCAATTTCCAGGTGAGAGCTGGAGATCACTCAGAATTACAACTGCTCTCCAGATTGCAGAGATCAATTCCCCTGGAGAAAATGGTGAACTCTGTGTCCTTTTACACTGCTGAGATACCCCCCCCCCATGACAGCCAATGTGACATGGCGGTCAGGGCTTCAGGGCACAGTGGAGGCTGGAAATGTGGGGGGGGGATGGAAAGCTGAAGAGTGAGGGGGAAATAAAGGTAGGTTGATTAGCTGTGAAGGAGATAGGGTTGCCAACTCCAGGTGGGAAACTCCTGGAGATATGAGGGATGGAGCCTGGAGAGGATGAGGTTTGAGGAGGGGTGGGACCTTAGACAGGTACAATGTCATAGACTCCACCCTCCAAAACAGCCATTCCCTCCTGGGGAACCACTGTTGCCAATCTCCAGGTGAGGGCTGGATATCACTCAGAATTACAAATGATCTCCAGGAGGGAGGAGATGGAGAGCTCAAATCAGAAGGGCAGATAATGACAGGTTGATGCTTGGCTGGGAAGGAGATAGGGTTGCCACCTCAAGGTTGGGAAATTCCTGGATATTTGATGGGTGAAGCCTGGAGAGGGTGAGGTTTGAGGAGGGGTGGGACCTCAGACAGGTACAATGCCATAGACCCCACCTGCCAAACCAGACAGTTCCTTCTGGGGAACCATTGTTGCCAATCTCTAGGCGAGGGGTGGAGATTACTCAGAATTACAACTGATCTCCAGGAGGCAGGTCAGCTGCAGTCAGAGGGGCAGATAACGGCACGTTGATGGTTAGCTAAGCAGAATTTTTGCTCACAAGACTCCACAGTTTAGAGGGAGCAATTGAGTGCCCAATTGTAGAAATGACTCCACAGAGACCTGTGTGCTGCATTTTCTGGCCCACACTGTGTGACCTTGGACACCAGGTATTGTGTAACATAAGGTATGTGAGACTTTACTTCCACGTTTTGCCTTTCTATTACATACTTAACCTGCTTCCAGCCTATGCATTTGTTACACATCACATCTTTCTAGAGCTTTGTATTGCTTTCACAACGGGCTTTACTGCTAGTATGAAATAAAAAATGATTTTAAAAATGTTCTTAAATCTAGAAGCCATATTTTCCACATGGTTAAGAGCCCTAATGTTCACAGTGGTGCACCTCTGATCAGCACTGTGCCCAAACCTCTGCTGTGTCACCAAGAGTTCTCCCCTTTTCCCTTTCTCCTACTGGTTCTCTATTGCTCTACTGCAGCTATTTCTCCTTTTACATTTACTGAGTCAGTCTGCTATTGGTTGCCACATTTTTACTGGCCCTAATCCCGTATGTTTAATAGCAAACAAATATATGTGGTTCTACAGGGTTTCCCACCCTTAAGTGAATGCCAGGAAAAGTTTGATCTGCTAAGTATCTGGGTGCTAGGTTGCTGTTAAGGGCACAAGAGCAGCACCAATAAATATTTCAGCAGAGGTTTGAGATAATGAATAATAAAATCAATTATGATCCCTGCAAGCTTTTTTGATGGACAGTCCTACTATCCTTTGGAGTAACACCCCCCCCCTCACTAGCAGAAATTATATAGTATATATTAGTGAACTCCCAGAAGACCACGCTGATTATCTAAACTTGACAACTGACACACACAAACACACGATTCCTTACAAAGGTGTCGTTCAGAGATCATTCTTATATGTGTTTATTTTCCAGTATAGTTCACATTAATTATTTGTATGCAAAGTCCAGAACAACAAATTTCAAGGTGAATAGTATTTGTTTTCTTAACTGCAAAAGCTTGTGAGAGAGACAAATACAAAAGCTTGTGAGAAATACAAAAGAGCTGATTTTGGTACACAGCAGGCTTAGTGAACAGCAACCAGCTATAAAAGTGCAATTTCTTTGGAGAAAAGAACAGCAACGAACTCAGCTAGACCAAATATTGGTTTACAGGAAAACCTTCTTCCATGATGTGTAACTTTCTGACCCTGTTACAGAAAGAAGATCCTGGCCCCAGTCACACGGGCCGGATATTGTGGCTGTTTGCCCCGGAGCGAACTACCGCGCGGCAGCTGGATCAAACGTCCCGCCGACGTCCCATGGTTGGGGGGAGGTGTCGATCATACCTCACTCCTGCAGCACGGCAAAGAAGCGGCGCTGCGGGGATTGTGTGGTTTTTTTTAACCCAAGTGTTTGCATGCGCCGTTGGGTGACTTGACAAAAAAAAAACTTTTCGCGACTGGACATAGGCGGGCGCCGGATGCCACGAGCTAACACCAGAAACGTGATCTGACACCCGCCCTTGCCCCGCGCTTTCCGGAAACTAGTACCTCGGAGGTACTAATTTTTTACAGCACATCTTCGGAGTGAAGCCTCGGGTGAGTCACGGGAGCTCTACGCTTCCCAGATGTGGCGGTGAGATCGCGCCCGGAAAATCCGCCTATCTTCCGTCTCTCTAGCGTGTCTAATGCTCCGTTTGACCGGGGCCCCTGATAGGCAAACTCTCATGCCTACATATAGCACCGAGCAAAATATTTAGGCGTGGCATAGAAAAAATAATTGTGGTTTTCCACTGGCACTCTTATCTTGTTTCAACTAAGCTCTATCAGTGGCATTAAAAGACAGTTGAACCATCATACGAACCACCTACTTATTTTTTTTCCACATCAACTTTCTCACATATGCAGAATCCACAGAATCATAGAGTTGGTAGGGGTTGGTAGAGTTGGTAGGCCATACAAACCATCTAATCCAAGCCCCTGCTCCATGCAGCGTGCCTGACAAGTGTTTGTCCAGCCACTGCTTGAAGACTGCCAGTGAGGGGGCTCACCACCTTCCTAGGCAGCTGATTCCACTGCTGTAAAAAAAAATATGTTAAAAGTTAAGTAAATCTTCTATAATTAAAAAAAAAGTCCATATTGGCCAGAAGCCATTTCCATGTTCATGGTTATAAAAAATATTGCTGCAATCACAGAAGTAATTGCTGTTCTCTACACAGCAAACTACTTAGCTTATTTCACACAGTTTTTTTCCCCCACAGGAATATATTAAAGTTTGAGACTCTAGGGAGCAGTTTCAGAACCATTCATTCTGGCTGTAGTCCACCTAACATAATAGGATTTCACCTGTGATTAGTAACTGACTTCATAGTAATAATTTTCATCAACATACAGTATAGTAAACCAACTTAGTTTACATCTTGTATTTTTGGTACTGAAGTAGTGCATAACCACAATGACATCTGCTTCGTAATGCAAGGTTTGAAGTTTTGATTTTTATGCAGTCCTCCTCTCAGACTTTCCTTAGAAATACTGTGGAACATTTATGCATATAAAAGTAGCTTCACATAAATTAATGAAGGCTGCTTAAAGGCTGATGCTGCTAATGTCTTTAGTTGAAAGAGCAGAAGCTTAGTAAAGGATTTATACTTGTTACTCTTAAATATTCATTCTTTAACAGTGCAAGCCTACCACAAGGTGTTCTGTGCTTTAGATAGGATCACCCTTAAGTGCTCTGGCACAATTATCTGCTTGAGCTTGTGCACTAAAACAAGAATTGTTTGGCGCCAGAGCAACTCCACACAACCATGGCAGCTCAGAAATGCATGACCTAAAGCGGGCAGCAAAGTATGAAAGACAGATGTTTATTAAGCATTCTTTTCCTCATATTCCAAGGTGGGCTCTGACCTTGGTGCAGTCATGTTCTGACCTAATATTGGAACATAGGAAGAGCATAGGGTTCACTAGTCCATTGCAAATAATGATCACACAACTAAGCAAGTTCGTGATATCTATCTACTTTGAGCAATCAGGATGTAAGCTGTCTCAGAATATGAAGACGTTTCACCTTGAACAGACAAAGTTTTAATCAGCAACAGTTTTAGATGATAAGAGAATGGCTTATTTTATCGGGCCTTGGATTAAACACATCTATCTATATTATAAAGCTGATTTGGGGTGGCATCTCTCCTATGGGGTGGCAGGATTCAATTCACGGCAAAGTCAGTTGGCCACCTGGACTGCCACTCACAAACGGGTCCCTGGCCACTGGCTGGGATGGCTACGTCCCACCCACAGAGGCAGCAGGCACTGGAACTCAACTCACAAGACAACTTCACCTCAGACACACGGGACAGATGCTCCGGTGACTCTGGCGCTGACGCTGGGGGGTGGCAAGAGCTGCAGTGAGGGAAGGGATGAACCCGGCTGGCCTGGCATGCCAGGAGCTCGAGGGGGAGAGAGAAGGGATGAGGATGATCACTCTGCCGCTGTCGCTGGGGGACGAAGCGGGGCGGCCTCGCCTGCCGGGGCCTCCAGTGGCAGGAGGGGCGATGAGCCCAGTGAGTCTGACGCTCCCAAGACCGCTGAGACTGCGGGGAGCTGCACCAGCAGGAAGGGCGAGGCCGGGCACCCTGGTCCACTGGGCCCCCAAATGGGGGAGGGGACTGGCGAGGCCGACTAGCCTCGTGCAGCCAATGCCGCTGGGGGCAGGGAGAGCCATGCCGAGAGAACGGCTCAGGCCCGTTGTCCTGGCCCGCCAAGGCCTCAAGCGGGTGGGCCCAGGGACAGCCACGGATGAGGTAGGAGATCGTGGCCTCGCTAGGGCTCATTGTCTTCCTTACCACAACGAGCTTTCTCCCTAGTTTGTTAATAAATATGAAATGAGTTTTGAAATTTTGAAACTCTTTCAGTCACAATAATTACGTGGCAGTAAAAACGTCTGGATTCTTGCTTTGGCACAAGTCTGAAAATACAACAAACTGTAGATAAACATTCATTGTGAAACAAACATTATTTCCTTGGAAAAATTTCTTACTTCTGTAAATTACAGAAAGGTAATGTTATTCTGTTGCAGCAAAGTCCAAGTGGCACATAAATTCTAACAAACTTAGTCTAGCATAAACTTTCTTGAGTCAGAACTTCACAAAAAAATTATGCTGGAATACACTTGGTTAGTCTTCAAACTGTCACCAGATTCCTGTTTAATTTTATTTCCAAGTAAATACACTAGCACTGGGCTTTGAAGGGTGTAAATCTGTTTAAATTGTAACTGTTGAACTGCAAGCCTTAAAATGTCCCTTGGAGACAGTGCCACCAGGTACACGGAAAGAAGCTTGGTCATGACTGTATTTCAAAGCTCTCACAATTCAACTGGTATAAATTAAAACCACGATCCTATCTTGCAAGTAGGGTCCGATTCAAAGATTGAGATGGCAAAGCCCTGCGGCGGCTCGGAACTGCACCATTTAAGATTGGCAGGTGGAGTATTCTGGCTCTGGATCTTCACATCAAAAACAAAAACCCCACGAACTTAGAAATCTAGCATGGCCAGCAGAAAACCTCTTCTCCTTCTCTTGGCTCGCTGGTGTTTTCCCTTCTTTTTGTTTTGTTGTTGTTTTTGTTTTATTGCAGACCTTGGGAACATCCCCCAAGATAATCCGCCCCCTGCGTTCATTCCTCTGCTTTTAACCCCATTAGACTCAAGGGAACCCCAACCAATGAAACAGAGAACCCGTCTGCAGAGCCGCTTCGTTGCATCGGGCCGAAAAAGCCACTTACGCTGCAACAACCAGCCGCTCTACCCACGTTTACCGCAAAGGTGGCGCTGCAGCTCCCGCCCGTCCCGGGGCCGAGGATCCGCCCGTGCGCAGACAACTTCTCCGCCCCTCCTTCCTGGCGTACTGGCGTCATCAGAGCTCGCGCCTTCGCATGGGGGGAGGGGGGGACGGCGCAGCATAATCGCCAGGCAGGGGAGGTGGGGAGAGAGCGAACAAGACGACGGATGAAGGTGTCTCCTCGGCTTTTACCGTTCGCGGGGGACCAGGCAGTGGCGTGCAGCCCCTGAGGTGAGTGCGTGGAATAACGAATTGCGCGTGAGGCCGCCAGCGTTCTTCGTTCCAAAGTCTGCCGTTTGGGGATGGAGGGTCTTCCTCGCCCCCTCCCCTTCCCCTTCCCACCCTGTGTCTGTCGGCGCTCGGAAGGCGGGGGCTGTGGCCTTCTTCGCCCGCCCTCATGCTTAGAAATCGCTGCCCCCTTCCCTTTTGCCTTTCGCGCAGCCCCTTCCCCCGCGCCTATGTTCTTCCGGGCAGCGGCAGACCCTAAACAAAGGCCCCATGTTGTCGTTGTCGGCGCCTGCCGCCGCGTCCCCGGAATGGAGAGCCGAGCTCGGAGAAGGGGGGGGGCGCCGGGTCGTCGGCGGTGTCCGGCCTCTCGCGCGCCCCCGCCTCCCTTCACTGGTCATTTGTTAGGAAAGAACATTTGCTTCTTCCCGGCTCGCGACGTCCCCTCCCCTTTTCTCCGAACACTGTAGGGAGGTGCGCGTGGGGGGCTTCTGGTTGTTATTCGCCGTGACCATCTTTGCTGTCACGAGGCTGCACCTCCTGTCTCAAGCATCTCGCGTTGCCCCCTCCTTCCCTTCCCAGGAGAAGGCGAAGGAAGGGGGAAAGCTGAACGAGCAATGGGGTCTGTCCCAACTTGGAGGCAAACCGTCGCTGTAATAGCTGCGTTGGTCCCACATAGCAGTAAAGTGAGAGGGCAACTTTGCTGTTAGGCCCATGACGACTGTTTACAGTTTTGATTGGGGAGCGTGCTTCTAGGATTTTAAGACGTAATCGGTGCGACTGAACAAAAAGGTATTGTTTCACTTGATCTGCTACCTTCAAATGGTAAATGGGCCATTTGTGCAAAAAATTCTGGATGAATAACCACTTTTAAAAAATCTTAGAGAAACCATATGCTTTGTTGTCATGCTCTTAATGGCTTTAAATTGTTGGTTTTAAATGATTTGATAGAGAGCTATGCTTGAAAACCATTTTGGTTTCCAAGCATTACTGTCTAATTGGAGGAGTTCTGTCATGGGTCTTTGTCATAACTGTTTTCTGTTGCAAAATGCCCTGAGGTCCAAAATATCTGCAACTTTGAGAAGCCACCATTTCCCCACACCCCATTTTGGTTTGTGCAGTGCAGTCACAGCCTATGGAGCCTGAAGTTCTGGAATCAGAAACATTTTAGCTTCAGAGTCACTTGAGTAAATAACTTGTTCTATAGATGCAACTGGGGATATACACCTATTGAGGCTAGGCAGAACATGGCCCAGCTGATTTAAGGAGCCATATTTATCTCATATATTTTGCCTTGTCACGGCATGAAAGCAATCTCCCTCACCCTAGGCTATTGCAGTCTGCTCATGAAAGATCAATCCATTGTCTCCTGATTGAGAGTGATTATTGATTGCAGCAGTTTGTATCATGATCCTAAATGTGTGGGATCCTAGTGAAAATTAAAATGGCCATATTTTTAATAAGCATAGGCTAAATGATCTGAAACTCTTAATGAAGCATAGGCTAAATGATCTGAAACTCTTAGATTTCTACTCCGCCCTCCCCGCCAAAGCAGGCTCAGGGCGGCTTACATAGGATATTGCACAACTAAAATTTAACTAAAATCATAACAATATATACATAAAACAAAGCACTAGTGCTAGAACTAGGATGATTCATATGTGATGGTGGACATGAGCAGTATCCAACAATACAAACAATCAGCTGTTAGCGTAGTCTGGGTTATATCCGGGTGTTTATAATGATATTAGTATTGATGTTGATGATGGTGTAAATATTGGGGTCAGAGCCTCAATTATATAGTGCGGCTCCTTAATCGAAGGCCTGGTGGAAGAGCTCCGTCTTTGTAAGGACCGCACTCCCCCACATGTCTCATGCATGGTCAGGCCCGTGATAGCAGTGACGGTTTTCCCCTCTAACAGAGAACGTGTGCTTCTGTTTTTTAAGATTTTTTTTTATTTGCTCACTAAGACTCAAGGCAGATTATAAAATAGGAAGCATGTGGTTTCAAAACAAGTTCCTGATTTTTCTAGGAGAGTATTTGGGTAAAAACACCAAGGGAGGCAAGGGAGTTCTGTTGCTCCTTGGATGTAACAATATGTGTTCTTTTCTCCTGTATACAAAACTGAGAACAACCAGTGCAAACCATTTCATGACTGTTGTGTTACACGCCCTGGCTACTCCAGTCTTGTCTGATCTCGGAAGCTAAGCGAAGTTGGCCCTGATTACTATTTGGTTGGGAGAGGTCTCCCAGAGGACCACCAAGGATGTCCAGAGTAACAACACAGAGACATAGTCTTTTAGATTCAGCACAGAAGCAATTTATATTCGAAGAACAGCAAATGGGTAACCTATGTCAGCAGCATGATTAAAAACCTTGTAGTGGATTCTTGTTAGGTTGCATTATTTTACATGCATCTCCTTTTTTCAAGTGGCAAAATTTGTCATCAGAAATAGGGCAGACTACTGTATTTTCATTAAGATGTATTCATAAATACATAAATGGCTGCACTGAACACTAAATGCTGTTAAAAGTCTAGTGGCTGCTGATAAATATCTACAGAACAAAAGTACATAAAAGATTTTCTATAAATGGTGGAACAAAGATGGCCCAAATAGAACCAGACACTTTCCATTGGCACACATTAAAGTGTAAAAGTTACTGCTGCATCCAGGGTGTGTTCAGAATGGGACATTCTGAGACCGAAAACTGTTTCCGTTGAAATGAGTGGGCACTCACTTTTAACCTAAGTATTAAATTAATTGGGCTGTGTACTTGTAAATGCATTCAGTCTAAACAAAAGCTATAGAATGCTTTAAAAATGCCTCTAGCTCCAGAAGTCTCTTCAATTTAAGCTGTTTCATCCAGTTAATAGACTGTTCAAAGTAAAAGTGCAAAACATTTTTTAAAAAACTTTAAAATTTGAGAATGGATCTGTAGCTGTAAAAATGGAAAGGCAAAAATGAATACTCAGTTAAAATGAACAAATCAATTTTATTTGTTTAGAAAAGCTAGTTTGCATTTTGAAAGATATGCTTGTTATTTCTTTATCAAGTATCCCAGGCTGTTAATTTCTTTTTAACATACTATCATTGGCAGATGTAAATATAAACCCCCTTCCCCTAAAACAAACAAAACCCTTGATTTCTTAAAGCTGAAGTTAAAAGCTGGGACTGCTGAGGCTATAAAACATAACTAAAACTAATGATACCCTTCAGTTAAAGCCTGGGATTTGGCCTAGCACCTAAAAGACAGTGGATAGCCCAGGCTGGCCTGATCTCATCAGTTCTCAGAAGCTAACCAGGGTCACCCCTGGCATTTGGATGGGAGACCGCCAAGGAATACCAGAGTTGCAATGCCAAGCCAGGCACTGGCAAACCACTTCTGAATGTCCCTTGCCTTGACTTCAACCAACTCAATGTTCTCTGGATTAAGCTTTAGTTTACTGATCCACATCCATCCTGTTATCTTCTTTAGGCATTTGTTCAGGACCTTTGCAAATGAACTTCACCAAGAACCTGTTCTTACTATTCCTAAATCCTCTTGCTCTTCTGTGCCTCTTTCCCACCCCAGTGGATGAATATTGTCATAAAGCTTCTTTGTTGGTGAGTTGTTAAAATGACTCTCCAGACCTTTGTTTTTATGATGAAGAACGAGAGATTTACTTAGTTGACTCTGGCCTCAAGCTGCCACTGGGGAGTACACCTCTCTAGCTTTTCACAAAGAGGCTTTATTCTCTATTGCCACCAGCAGGCCACTGATAAAATTAGTGCCCACAGTGAGACTCTCTTGTACAGAAATCAGAATTTCATCCATACTTCAGGCAACGTGGATTCCCAATTAGGCAGACTATTCCTGCTTGTTAGTTTGCAAACCTTATGCTTTAGCTCATCCTTATCAAAGACCATGGTTTGCAAAGACCAAATAACTCCAATTTCGGGGTGGGGGGAGATAAAATTTTGCCTTTAAGTATCTAAACATTCAGTGGCTACAAGTAAAAGTGTACAGTTGAACAACAAAAGGCTGCAGCATCTGAGAATAGGAAAAGGAAGTAGATGTAACAGCCAGTGTCTTATAGTGGTTAGAATGTCAGATTAGGATCTAGGAGACCAAATTTGAATCCCCGTTCTGCCATCAAAGCTTGCTGGATGGCATTGGCCCAATGATACACTCTCAGACTAATCTACCTCACCAGGTTGTTGTGATGATAAAATGGAGGATAGCAGAGGTGAATGTTGTAAGGCACTTTGGATTGCCACTGGGGAGAAAAGTGAGGTATAGATAAACAAACACAGTCCTCTTTTCCTCAGTCTAAAACATTTAGACTGTTCATCTCAGGTTACCCTTCTTTCTCCATCTGGCTGGTCACCTCTTTTCAGACCCTGTAGCAATATAGGTCTCCTTCAGAGCCCCCCAAAGTCTTTAGCATATCTGTGTCTCAAGCATAACTGCTCTGTAAAGCATGCCTATCCCTTTCCAAGAATGGTTCTTGTTAAAAGTGAGAGCTTCCCCCCACCCAAACCCTCTCAGTAGAGATACACTGGGTAGTGAAGGCCGAGGGCTAGAACTGTTTGATCAGGTCTCTGTGATTTATATGCCAGTAGCTTACTCTTCCTGTCTCTTGTGTTCCCTTCATTATCATACTACTAATGGCTCTACTGCCAACTTCTCCAGCTTGGAAGTAAGAAGGTGTGTGTGTGGGGGGGGGGGGAGCCAGCTCTTTCCTCTGACCAGCCTACTCCATTTGAGCTTAATCCCCGTGTTCCCACCCCAGCATTGTGTTGCAGGAAAACAGTAGAAGTCTTTCTCATACCTTCTCTATAACTGCTCCCCCAAGCTCTCTGAGCTCATTAAAGGACTTCAAAGAGGGGAAGGTGGTTGGTGCTGAGTGAAACAACGGTAGGCTACGCAAGTCAAGCTTATGTTTGTATATCCCTGTGAGGTATGAATTTAGTATGATTTTAAAATGTATTTTTAAAATAGTAAATTCTAATAAGATTTTATCTGGTTTATAAAGGTACTAGGAATAAGGCCCATTGTGGAAATAAATACGGCTCTGGAAAGAGGCTCTCGGCAGGTGCTCCAGTCTTGGGTGCTCAGCATCAATTTGATGTGGTGACCCCAGCAGGATATAATGACACAGAGTCCACTGTTTTCTCCAGGGGAACTGATCTCTGCCATCTGAAGAGCAGTTGTAATTTTGAGTGATCTCCAGCCCTTACCTGGAGATTGGCAACAGTGATTCCCCAGGAGGAAATTGCTGGTTTGAAGGGTGGAGTCTATGGCATTGTACCTGTCTGAAGTCCCATCCCTACTCAAACCCTACCCTCTCCAGGCTCCACCCCTCAAATCTCCAGGAATTTCCCAACCTGGAGGTGGCAACCCTATCTCCTTCTAAGCCAACCATCAGTGTACTGTCATCTGTCCCTCTGACTAAAGCTTTCCATCTCCCCCCTCCCTGCAGCCTCTACCTAGGAAAAGTACTGTCTTTCTCTGCAGTGGACCAAAGGAGCTCACATCATTCTCTTCTCCCCCTTTTGATATGCACAACAACCCTGTGAGGTAGGTTAGGCTGAAAGAAGAAGAAGAGATTGGATTTATACCCCACCCTTCACTACCCAAAGGAGTCTCAGAGCAGTATAAGAACATAAGAGAAGCCAATGTTGGATCAGGTCAATGGCCTATCCAATCCAACACTCTGTCACACAGTGGCCAAAAATACCAGGTGCCATCAGAAGGTCCAGCAGTGGGGCCAGGACACTAGAAGCCCTCCCACTGTTGCCCCACCCCCAGCACCAAGAATAGAAGAAGAGAAGAGCCCCAGCCCGAGAGTTCCTATCTATACCTTGTGGCTAATAGCCACTGATGGAACTCCGCTCCATATCTATATATCTAATTCCAATAGGGGGCGGGTTGTGCGGATACTTATTTCTGCCAACAGAGAGCTCACTCTCCCCC
>NW_015174870.1:203847-224314 GCF_001447785.1 Gekko japonicus | reverse complement strand
GGGGGGGGGGCACCTCAGCAGGGTATAATGACACAGAGTACCCCATTTTTTCCAGGGGAACTGATCTCTGCCATCCGAAGAGCAGTTTTAATTCTGAGTGATTTCCAGCCCTGACTTGGAAATTGGTAGCAATGGTTTCCCAGGAGAAAATAACTGCTTTGGAGGGTGGACTCCATGGCATTCTATTCAGCTGGAGCATCTGCCCTCCCCAAACTTTGGCTTCTGTAGAATCCACCACAAAATATCCAGGAATTTCCCAACCTGGAGCTGGCAACCCTAGTCAGGATTGGCCCCTGTGAGTTCCCCACAAAGGCTGAAGTAGACCTGGAAAGGGTCTCCTGCCTTTGCCTTTTTACGGACAGAACCAAGTTTTGTTGTCTAGCAACAACCACTGAGGAGAAAGTTAGCCTCACAGCAGGGGGAGAAGAGAAAGGTTTGATGGCTGGTAGCCCACCTCAGTAGCAAGCTAGCCGCAGAGGAGCCAAGCAGGAGAAGCATCTTTGTCATGAGAGACAACCGTTTTGGCAGTTTATTCTGACAGGAAAGGGAAGAGGAAGGGATTGGATTTATACCCCGCCCTTCACTTGGAGTCTCAGAGCAGTTAAACAACCTTCTTTCCCTTCCCCTCCCCACAACAGATACCCTGTGAGGTAGGTGGGGCTGAGAAAGCTCTTTCAAAAACTGCCCTTTCAAGGACAGCTCTTGTTAGAACTATGGCTTGCCCAAGGTCATCCAGCAGCTGCGACTGGAGGAGTGGGAAATCAAACCTGGTTCTCCCAGATTAGAGTCCGTGCACTTTTTTTAAAATAACTTTTTAATTGTATTTTTCACCTACATCCTAAAGGTAAGGGAACAGGGGGTAAACACTATACCTAAAACAAAAGATAGGACAAGGATCGTGATCTAAATGTTACAATGTATATATAAGAATCCTACAATAATAACAAAGATCAATTTATCAAAATTCAGGTTAACACTAGCTTAGTCTTAATACTAGTCTCTGGTGTTTTATAATCACTTATATTCTGTTGAAATATCTGCTCATCTTATACGTTTCTTCTTGTACTTCAGATTTGTTTTAGGTATTTTGGTGCATCTGCCCCCTTCTCAGAGTCTGAGGTTTCCGGGGTACTACTAGAGCTACTCGAGGGGTCTTCTGTTCCTTCATCACTGGTTCCCTCTTCCTCAATATTGTCCACAGGTTTTTTGTCATCTTTACTCGGGCTTTGTTGTTGCTTCAAAAAATCTTTGGCTTTTTGGACAGTCAATTTTATTCTTCTTTTCTTTATAGTTGAATACAAGTCCCTCTGGAAAAATCCATCTATAAGCGATTGAGTTGTGGAGGAAGAAGGTTAAATCCTTGTATTGTCGCCTTTGCTTCCGCTTTTTGAATGGAATGTCCTTTAAAATTTTAACTTCTTCGTCTTTAATCTTCAGAACTTTTCCAGATGTGGCTTTCAAAACATTGTCTCTGGTAGATCTCTTAAGAGAATTTCACGTATATTTCTCCAGGCAGTTCATTTTTCTTTATAAAATCTGGATAGGTTCAGTAAGCCAAGTCCATATCATTTTGCAGCGCCTCTTGCTTAAGATCTGTCATTGGTGCTAACGCTTCACTTAAAATGACTTTTAAATTTTCTCCTTTTTGCTCAGGACCACCTAGAAAGCATAAGACATACATTATTGGCCTTTATCTGAGACGCTCTCTTTTTCTACTTCCCCCAATTTTTGTTCAATATCTTTGGTCTTTCTTTCAGCTTTCTCGTTGGCTCTGTCTGTTTTGTCTGCTCTTTTATCCATCTGTGTTAGTTGCTTTTGGACACCATCAAGCTTACTGTTGATATTAGATGTCTGCTCCAGCAGGGGGCACAATGCCGTAGCCAGCGTATTGGGAAAGTCAGCAGCTGCTTCCTGTGTCTGGGTGGGAGTTGTTGGTATGGTATTTCCTGTGAGAGGTTTCTTTTCCTGCACCATTCTTCTCCCTCTTCCAGTTTTTGGATTTAAAGGCAAAGTTCTCCGATTTAAAAACGCTTTGAATTATTGTACACCTTTCGGTCTCAGTTACAGTCTCACACGGTTAGTTTAGCTTATTTCTTTTCCTTTCTTGTTCCAGGGTAGTTCAGTTTTTTTTTGGGGGGGTGTGATTTCCCAACTCTTCCCCCACCCGCCGCTTGTTTCTCAACTTAAATCCAGTGGACTTAAAAACTTGGCCGCTTATATGAGGGATTGCTTAACTCACTTTTTTCGTGCTAGAGGGAAATCGCGCTAGATCGCTTGTCTGGTCGTCTGGCAGCCAGCTCTTTTCACCATAATGGCTTCGTGATGGCAGGACCTCTTGGGGTAGGGAGAGCCTCAATCCCTCGGCTGTCACCTTGGGAGTGGCTCTCCTCTGCACCCCAGGCTGGGAGTCCCCTACAAGGACTCCGGGAGGACCCGGATCTAGCCAGGACCCTTCCTGTCCACCGCAGCTCGGTGCGTTTCCAACAGGGGCTCGATGGGATGCATTCGAGCCTCAAGTCGCCAAAACCGGAAGCTCCTAGAGTCCATGCACTTAATATCAGATTATTTGTCCCCAGGTTATACACTTAAAAATTAGCAGCACAGTTGCTGCAGTCCCCTAGATATTCAGCGCTAAACATTGCAGATTTGATCTGATACTGTTGTATCAATCCAGGTGGTTTTTAACTGGTTCTTGTTTCATGTAGCAATTAAGATTACAGATTGGAGTTAAGGCGTGTCTTGAACTGTTTTGGTAACTGTCATCAGCCATAATATCAAACCACATTTTGAGAATTCGTATACAAAAAGGAGAAAATGTGACAAGTGGTCCCACAACTCTTTCTAGTTCCCTAGACCGTGGTTCAATATTGGATCTGTGCTGATCTTTGGAGATGCCAAAAATTCCAGATTTTAATCAGAGGAACAGCACCTTATTCCCCGCTGTGTATGAAGCGTAGGTACTTAACCTGAACATAGCTTCAGCTACTGTTTATATTTAAAGTGTTGAGTTTATTATATTTTATGTAGGATTTTTCAAGACTGTGTATAAGAATACTGATTCAAGTGAGTGTTGGAAGTGTAAGCGAAGGAAAGTTATTGATAAGTAAAATGCAAACTTTCAAATAAAAATACTTGCGTTAAGGTCTTCCACAGACTTTAATGCCAGTATTCTACAGTGCAGTCTGTGCAGTCTAAGCATAAAATTGAAGGCCACAGGTTAAATGTGGAGATTTAATTGAAAGCATTTTCTAAATCTGTTGGTAAGGCTATGCTGCTGTCAAAAACTTCCTTACTATAATCTTATAATTATACTGTGATTAGAGTATCCTGGAGATAATGGCATTTCCCCCCCTTTTCAATGAAAAATATACTAAATTCATGTTTAGTTCCTCCATATTTAATTGTTTATTTCTCTGCCGGCCAATTGAATGCCCACTGGTTTGGGTCATTGTTCCTCTTTGCAGATGGAAAACAGTATGGCCTTCAGAGCAAACCACACCCTAGGTTTTGAAAGCTGTAACTTCAACTGCTTTTCATAAGAACCTTATCTTGCCTTAGAAGTCCTGGATGCTTAATAATGTTCCATTCCTCTTGTCATACATGAGGTCTGTGGCCTCCGCTTGTTTGTGTCCCTGCCTGGGTGTGTGTGGGGGATTCCATGTGTGCATTGTTCGTCTAAATCTTGCTGAGACCCATCAGAGATGGAGATGAGATAATGCTTTTTTATCACATTGCTTGCACTGATCCTTTTCTCCCTAAATGCAAAGACATACAGTGTAGTTCATATTGGTTTCTGTAGCTTATTGCAGCCAGCCCACCACAGCCACCTGCACCTGAGATTCAGTTTACAACATGGATTTCTGGGAGTATGAAAACCTTGTGTCCTGTTGCTGTTAAAGAGCATGGAGGGGGGTAGTGGCAGTGAAATAGCTCCCCCAAGGACTGGAAGATGAGTCAGGTGTAACTAATATATTAGGGTGCACAGAGAGAGGGGTAATGGGGGGGGTCATGGGACATGGAGAGAGCTGTGTGGTACTGAATAAGTTGTAGGAATGTTACTCAGCTGGTAAATCAGACTTTGAAGGTGCAGATAAGGAAGAGCGCTGTGTTTTGCGTAGGGACAAAGGGAGTAACATGAAGTTGCAAAGAGAACAGCATACACTATGGGTTACAGAGACAAGAAAGAGTAGAGACAGTGGAGAAAGATTAATAAGATTTAGAAATGCCTGTGGTTATACAGAATAGTAATGAAAAGAGAAGTGGAGTCAAAGGAACACACCAAGATTTGTAGCTTAATCTTTTATGCCATTACAGAGAGATGGCCTCCTTGAGTTTGTAGAGGTCTCACTCACTGAGTTAAGCTGTTTGTCACCGGTCTGGCACTTCAAACAAAGCACAACACACTTATGAAATAATTCTGTGGAGCATAAGAGAGACTTCAGTACGGAGGCCATTATTCAAGAATGTTTTAATTCGAAGGTCACCCAAAACCTTCCCAGGGTTCTTTTCAATAATATACATTACCATTAACCTCCTTTGAAGGCCTATCTGTTTCTTGACTTCTCAGCTGCATACTAATGTATGCAATAAAATCTCACTTAAATAGATTTGCTTAGGCGATCGACAGTGTTGCGTGCTCAGGTTCATGAAAAGTGCCTTTCAACATAACCTCTTCTGTAGCAAATGAAATATAATGCTTCTTAGTTATAGAAGTATCTAGGCACAAAGTCCTTTGCTTTTAAAAACTAAAACTATAGGGCTGGCAGATGCTCAGAAACAGAGATTTAAATTCTTCCCCAAATAAAAGTGTTGTCTGCACATGCACAGACAGCATGCATATTACTTCCTCCAAGCATTGGCTGTGATGGTTGTGGCCAAGAGCTGCGATGGCAGCAGTGACGGGGAGGGGGGGGAGAAGCCGTGGCTGTCTGGGTGGCAAGGCTGGGAGATGCACCGGGCTTGGCAGCAATTGTGGGTATGGACAGGAGCTGCGGCAGCTTCAGTTACAAGGCCAGGAGGCATTGGTGATGGTGAATGACTTCCACTGAGTTACTCTAGGGTTAGGGTAGTGCTTTGATAGTCCTTCTTTTTCTTTCAGCTTCCAGTGCAATTCAGACATTACGTGCATTCAGCAAGCAGTGCACAACAGGAATGAACCATCAGTGGGAAACTGGTTACTCTGCTCTAGTTGGCTGCATTTAACAATGGCCTCTTAATTTTGTAACATGTTTGAAGAAGAACTATAAAGAAGAAAGGAAGGTAAGATTTTTTGCTTTGAGATAGTTTTGGTATGTATCAGTTCAAGTACAGCAAGCTGGAGTTCACATGTGCCTTATGACCAATACTGTGAAACCAGTGCATTGAAACAATGACACTGGTGCAAGGGAACTCACTATCTTTGCTGTCACACTTCTCTGCTTGGGGTTCTCTTCTACACTCCCTGTCCCATGCATCAGATCTCTGCATAACTGTGCCACAGAAGATTCTTTGAATTGCTCTGTCACCTATAAAGTAGGATTTCCACCCACTTTATTTTTGGGACATTTTGTGGTATAAAAGGACAGCAGAGGAACACACCAACCAAAATGAGTACTGAGGGGGGCAGCAGGGGAGAACACTTTCCTGAGAAGCAGAATAGCACTACTCTGTTTCCCAGGAGGGGATCATTCTGCATTGGTGCCATTCCTGAAAATCGAACTATCAGGCAATTTGTGATGAGCACTCTAGGGAGGATTTACCTATATTGTTGCTGTACACTCAGCAGGAGGACACATTTAGAAGAGTGAAAATGGCAATAAGAAATTCAGTTCTTTACATTAAATCATGGTTAACTTCATTTATTAATTAGTGACTTAGTTGTAGAACATCTGCTTTGCATGCAGAACTCCCAGGTTCCATCCCTTGCATTTCCAGCTGAAAAAAATCAGGTGATGTGAAAGAACTAGGTCTGAGAACCGGGAGAGCTATTGCCAACCAGTAGACGGTACTGCCCTTGATAGATCAATGTTCTGACTCGTTATAAGGCAGCTTCCTATATTCACGTGTATTATAAGGAAG
The DNA here is from genome assembly GCF_001447785.1 of Gekko japonicus. NCBI lineage: Eukaryota > Metazoa > Chordata > Lepidosauria > Squamata > Gekkonidae > Gekko > Gekko japonicus. The sequence continues at coordinate 218,257 of NW_015174870.1, read as the reverse complement.
CTATAAGTTGTCATAGCAGCATATAAAAATAGAACAAAATAAAATAAGTAATATCATGGTCTTTTGAGGATAGCACATCATTGCTTGAAAAGCCCACCCACATTTTTATTACTGGGATTTCTAGAGAGTTGTCTCATTAAGTGGATGGAAGTGGAATCTACAGAACCTAGTTTGCCCTAATGAGAACCAAGTCTTCAGATGTCACACCACATTTCAGCTTGTCACTTTATATCAGACTAGGAAAAAGGCCCATTGTGGAAATAAATACAACGGCCTCTAGAAAGAGGCTCTGGGCGGGTGCCCCGGCCTTGGACACTCAGTGTCGACCTCAGCAGGGTATAATGACACTGAGTCCACCATTTTCTCCAGAGGAACTGATCTCTGCTACCTAAAGAACAGTTGTAATTTTGAGTGATCTCCAGCCCTCACCTGGAGATTGACAATGATGGTTCCCCAGAAGGGAATAGTTGGTTTGGAGGGTGGAGTCTATGGCTTTGTACCTGTCCGAGGTCCCACACCTACTGAAACCTCACCCTCTCCAGGCTCCATCCCTCACATCTCCAGGAATTTCCCACCTGGAGTTGGCAACCCTATCTCCTTTCCAGCCATTCATCAACCTACCTTTATTTCCCCCTCACTCTTCAGCTTTCCACCCCCCACACACCTGCAGCCTCTCCCGTGCTCTGAAGCCTTGACTGCTACATCACATTGGCTGTCAGCAGCATATAAGGATACAGAGCCCACCATTTTCTCCAGGGGAACTGATCTCTGCCATCTGGAAAGCAGTTGTAATTCTGAGTGATCTCCTGCCCTCACCTGAAGATTGGACACATTTTACCTCAGAACAGCAAAACTGCTTAGAATGTTAGAGGCAAAAGCCAATCAAGTCACATATGCAAACGACCTCTGTGTTCCGAGGCAAAGGCCAATGAGGCTGCATATGCAAATAACCTCTGTGTTCTGACTGGCTATGGGGGGGGGGAGAGAAGAACAGCAAAATGTTTAGAATGTTGGAGGCAGGACTCAGGCAAAGCAGCCAGTGGATAGGGAGACCCTCTGAATGACAGATCAGAGAGCGAACTGATTTTGGAGCGTGTGGAATGTTCTAGAGAAGTGCCACCACCATTTGGCTTTTATTTATAAGGGAGATTACAACAAAGAACATAAATGTGGTATTTTGAGGGAGATATGTTTGCATATGAAGATTCTCACTAGATGGATAATTTTGACTGATTATTGAATTTGTCACATCAGATGTTGGGTACTTTGCATTGAATTCAAAGTCTAGCCAATCAGCTGCTCAACCTTGCTTCTTTTTTCCAAAAATACACATCAGGAAGTCATCTGTAAGAAACAGAAATTCACTGTTGTACCTATGTCTGATGAATTTTGTGATATTTTTAACTACCTTCTCTTTACATGGGTGGGGGATTAAAATCTTATTTTTATTTAAATTTACGATTTGGCAATGTGGGAACAATTTTCTTACAATGATAAAGGCTATTTACAATACCCAAAATGCAAAAATTGTAGTTAATAGCGAACCCACTCAAAATATTCCTATTCAAAAAGGCACTAGACAGGGTTGGCCCCTATCTCCTTTATTGTTTATTTTTACGATTGAGTCATTAGCTGAAAGGATAAGAGATAATGAAATGATAAAAGGGCTGAAAGTAAGAGGTGAAACTTTTAAACTGCAAGCTTTTGCAGATGACTTGATTGTTATATTAGAAGACCCAGAACACTCTTTAAAGTATCTATTAGAAGACATTCAGGAATTTGGGAATTTGCAGGCTTTAGAATTAATGTTCAAAAGACTAAAATTATAGTCAAAAACTGCCCACAAAATATGATACAAAGAATAAAAAAATATCAAAAATGGAGGTAGTGGGAAAAGCGAAGTATTTAGGAATATGGATATCCGACAAAACATTGATGTTATATGAAGACAACTACTTACAACTCTTAAAAGATATAAAAGGGGATTTGAAGCATTGGGATAAAATACATCTCTTTTTACTGGGAAGAATAGCGACAGTTAAAATGAATATTCTGCCAAGATTCCTCTTCCTCACACAGAATTTACCAATACTCAAAAATTATAAGTATTTTAAAGACTTGGAGAAAACTATAAATAACTTTATTTGGCAGTTTAAAAAACCGAGAATAAAAACTAAATACCTTCAGGACAGTAAAAAGAGGGGAGGTTTTGCATTTGCCTAATTGGCAATTGTATTACTTTGCAGCTTCAATGGTATGGATTAAAGAATGGGCAATGTTAGAGGACATTAGAACATTAAAGTTAGAGGGATGAGATTTAGCAGTGGGATGGTACGTGAAGGATAAAATCCACTCTAATTTCCATACACATATAATCAGAAGCTCCCTCATTAAAGTGTGGAATTTAATAAAATATAAAAACTATACTAAAATACCAACATGGATATCCCCGATAGAGGCATTTGCCAAACCCTCACTTAAAGTAGGGAAAATTAATGAAAGTTATGGCAATTTATTGAATAAACAGGCTGAATTGAATTCGGATGAGGTTTTATTGAAACATAACATAAAATTATCCTGGTGGGAAAAAATGTATTAAAAACAAGATATAACGAAGATAAAAAAACAGGATTTTACACTAGTTTAAATGAATTTGACAAAATCTGGTTATCTTCCAGTGATAAGCTTATTCAGAAACTTTATACCATATTGATAGAGGATTTCTTACAAGAAGAAACAATAAAAATGTCAGTGTTAGCGTGGATAAAAGAGATTGAGCACCCTATAGAAGCAGAACAATGGACTAAAACATGGAAATAACTAAACTTTCTGAGAGCTACCCTGTACAAGGAGAACATATATATAATGTTCTATAGGTGGCATTGGACTCCTGCCAAAGTAGCAAAGTGCTTCCCGAAGGCATCCAATTTATGTTGGAGATGTGGGGGAAATGTAGGATCGTACCTCCACATATGGTGGAGGTGTGACAAAATCCAAAATTTGGGGGGGGAAATTGCTAAAATAATTTTAGATGTCATAAAAATTAATATCCCTTTAATACCAGAAATATGGCTACTTAATATGATTCCAGAAAAAAATTAAAAAGCATACACAGATAATTATATATTTCTTAACCGCAGCCAGAATTTTGATAGCAAGGCAATGGAAATCAAAGAATATACCTTCTATAAGAGAACTCAAAAATAAGATACTTGAGATAGCTGATATGGACAAATGGACTATTGCATTACAAAATAAGCCAGAGGAAGCTTTTTGGGAGAGATGGGGAATTATATATGACTGGCTGAAGATGAAGAAGATAAATTAAAAATGAAAAAATGCTAGTTAAAGATAATATTTGTTAATTTAGAAGGATGAACCTTATATTTGGAAATGTATATGAACTCTAAATGGAGTTATGTCAAGTCAAGTCAGCCTTTATTGGCATAAAATGGAGTTATGTTACTTTTTGTTGTTTGTAGAAAATGAAAATAAAATATCAAAAAAAATCTTATTTTTATTAAAAAAATACAGTAAAAAAAATTATCTGGCACTTGATTATCCAGAAGGCTTCTCCTCCCCTTCAGCTGCTATACCTCTGCATTGTTGTATGTGTGCACATCCCTCCCTCCTTCAGCCATCTCCCTTAATGCTTCTCTGGCCATTGCTGGGCTCCTGATAGCCAGTGGTGCTAACAGATGTCATCCTCCAATGTTTCTTTCCCTCTCAGTCTGCCTTAAGCTTTCATGAGCCAGCTGTGCTTGCTGCATAAGATGGCTTCAGGTAGAAGGGTCCCAGGCATGTCGGCTGTCACTCAATGGGGTGGAGTTAGGCTGCAACAGATCCCTCTGGGTTGGGGAAGAACAGTAACCTTAAGTATCTGGGACATTTGATTAACTAGCAGCCTGTATTCTCCATGAATACTAGATTCCAAAGCTTTTACTCTATTATTTCTTTGAACTGTCCAAGTAAAACTGCAATGTAAGTTAGTATCATGTAGTGACCAGTGTTCTCTCTAAGCTGAGTTAGTGTGAACTAGCTCAGCATTTTTTAGCCTCCAGCTCACGTTTTTGTCTTAGCTTAGGAAGGATGGCTCTAGAGCAAACTAATTTATGCAGTAGCCAAATCACTCACTATCAACTTTAATGCCAGTATCTCACAAAGTAGAATTTTTGCTCACAAGACTCCACCGCTTAGATTTAGAAGGGGAATCCTGGTTTCCCCTCAGTCTCAAGTACAGCACTATCAGATGGTCCAGAGTGGCAGTGCCGATTCTGTCATACTCATTCATTGATACAAAGGGGAGAACCATAGTGCCTGCTCACTTCAACCTGAGCAAGCATAAACTAAGAATGTGGTAGATGATTAACCTTCTCATTAGAAAGAATTTGCACCAACATTTGTGTTTTCCATTCTCCTTTGCAGCTTATTTCAGTAGCATGTTCAACATGTTGTTATAATTGCATCTCAAAATTATCAAGACTTGGATTTACCAAAGTGTTTCTGTGGACAGGATTTCCTCTCACACAAGCATGACTTTCTTGTCTCCTACTACAGCTCAAAATGTTCCCAAAATGCTGCTGCTGGGGGACAGGAGATGCCAGCAGCATTTCAGGGGGCATGTTGGACTGCAGTGGGAAGGGAGAGGAAAGAAGGTCACACTCTACAGGTGGAAATCTTTCTGTCTCTGGAAATGCTTCACTGGATGCAACCCTTACTTTTTGTCTCTGAAAAGCATATGCATAACAGAACAGTGCAGGATTTCAAGTTGGATTATCTTGCTCATAAAACACAAATTTAAGAAACGTAACCTTATAATTTCCCCCCTGATCCTGAGTTGAGTTCTATCATTATGTAGGGAAAAACAAGGGCACTGTCTGTAGAATGAACTCCTGCAAAGTAAAGCAGAACTTGCTGTAAGCTTCTATTGACTTGAATTTGATGTATCTTCTCTTAAATACAGCCATAAAGGCAAGAAGTTAATGAAGCAAACATAAGAGAAGCCAATGTTGGATCAGGCCAATGGCCCATCCAGTCCAACACTCTGTCACGCAGTGGCCAAAAATACCAGGTGCCATCAGAAGGTCCAGCAGTGGGGCCAGGACACTAGAAGCCCTCCCACTGTCCCCCCCCCCCCACAAGCACCAAGAATACAGTGCATCACTTGCCCCAGACTGAGAGTTCCTATCTATACCTAGAGGCTAATAGCCACTGATGGACGTTTTATGAAGTGTGGTACAAATACAGTGGTCTGGGAGGGGCTGTGGCTCTGTGGTAGAGCATCCGCTTGATATGCAAAAGGTCCCATTCAAGGATCAGGTGGCATGAAAGACGTCTTTTTGATACCCTGGAGAGCCAATGCCAGTTTGAGGAGAAAATACTGACTTTGATGGACCATGTGTCTGATCAGTATAAGGCAGTTTTCGTGTATTCATACAGTGGTCAACTTTTGGAGGGTGCTCTGTATTGTGAGAAATTAGAAGACTTACATCTTGAGTATAGGACACTTTAAACTCTGTGGCACTTTCTGGGATACTACTGACAATTAGATTTAAAAAGTCCTGGAAGAGAACTACATCTTTGTGTCAAGATGCTGTCCTATAATGCAGCCTTAACTTCTTTCTCTAGTTTAGTATTAGGAACTCTTAAATCTTTAATCACATTACACCTTGTCTTTCAAGACGTTCTTGGCAAGTATATATTGGGATATGTAATGTTTTGCCCAGTGACTGTACAAGGTAGTTAAACTGAAAAACACTGATTGCCACCCAATGAGCTTTGTAACTGAGCAGGAATTTGAATCCAGAGGCCCCAGTTCACATCTGTCACCTGCACCACACTATTTCATCCTGTAAATTAATGTATTACAATCAGCCTTGCTAATCCATTTTGTCAGTTGTTTGGTTCATGAATGAGCTTGGCAGGAGAGCTTTGGCCTCACTGAGTCCATTCTCTCCTTACATAATGCAAACCTCATAGTTAGCTTCTGGATTTCAGCAGCTGCTGAGCCAGCAAATTATGATTCCCCCCCTGCAAACCAGTCTTAGGAAGAATTACTTGTTCAGTTTGCAAAATTCTTACAGACAAGCACAAACTCAGGTTTGCTGTACTTCCTGGTTTAGATTTGAAAGTAGGTTGGCCACAAGGGAAGAGAGTTTGTGAACAAATTTGAGACCATATCTCCAATGTAATGTCCTGACTGCTTGTGTACTTTAAAAAACTTTATAGCTGAAATACCTTAACCCTTTGAATAAAAGGCAACTCTGCAAAAGTATATAAACCTTTTGATCATTTCTAGGATGGCCGGTTGTGGTGAAGTCGATCACTCAATCAACATGCTTCCCACAAACAGGAAGACAAACGAGCCATGTTCCAGCTCAGCACCATCTCTTATGGTCCCTGAATGTGCTATCTGTCTGCAAACATGTGTCCATCCTGTGAGTCTGCCTTGTAAACATGTCTTCTGCTATCTGTGTGTGAAAGGAGCTTCCTGGCTTGGAAAGCGATGTGCACTCTGTCGGCAGGAGATCCCAGAGGACTTCCTTGATAAACCAACCTTACTATCACCTGAGGAACTCAAAGCAGCCAGTAGAGGCAATGGGGAATATGCTTGGTACTATGAAGGCAGAAATGGCTGGTGGCAATATGATGAACGTACCAGTAGGGAGCTGGAAGATGCTTTTTCTAAAGGTAAAAAGAGCACTGAAATGTTAATTGCTGGGTTCTTGTATGTGGCAGATCTTGAGAACATGGTTCAGTATAGGAGAAATGAGCATGGACGTCGCAGGAAAATAAAACGGGACATAATAGATATTCCAAAGAAGGGAGTGGCTGGGCTTAGGTTGGACTGTGACTCTAATGCTATCAATCTAGCAAGAGAGAGCTCTGCTGATGGTGCAGACGGTACACCAGCTCTAGGGGCTGCTGCTGGGCAGCCTCTAGCAACTGTTTCTGTTAGACCCCTACCTTCACTAGATGGTCAGCTGACAAGTCCTGCAACGCCATCACCTGATGCAAGCATTCTAGAGAACTCTTTTGCCAACTTACAAATAAATGGAGACAGTATGGTTGAAAGGAGCCATAGGGGAGAGGGAGAGGAAGACCATGAATCATCATCTTCTGGTAGGGTGCCAGTTCTTGACACCTCCATTGAGGAAACAGAATCGGATGCTAGCAGTGATAGTGAGGATGTGTCTGCCCAGCTTCAGCTGCCTGCATCCTCTGCTCAGCAGAGACATCTGAATGCAAATCAGCCAGCCTTGGATAGACCAGTGGCAGGGAATGGGGTGGGAAACACCAGTGTAAGATCTAGGAGGCCTGACGGACAGTGCACAGTAACTGAAGTTTAAATCTAGAGCCATGTTTTGAAAACTCAAGTCTTGTACCTGTATATTTTGTCTGTATTGACATTGCACTCCAGTCTAGCAGTGTGTTTCAAAGTGTTTGGGGGTGGGTGGATGGGAAAGAGGAAAAACAAACTTGAGCCTCTAACTTCAAAGGCAATCGCTTAACATGTCTTGGCTGGAAGACTTTCTATGTTTAAAAATAAAACAAAAAACTGGGGGGGTGTTAATGGTTTGACAGCTACTTAGCAATACCCAGTTTTGTTTTTGTAAATGTCTTTCATGTTTTATTTTGTAGTATATTTCCCCTCTCTCAGTGAAACCCTGTCCTCTTTTTTGACCAATGTATATCCACTGTAAAACTTGGAGCTGTCATCATTCTCTGTTGCATTAAGTAACTTTACTATCTGCATGGATCGATGTATGGGAGGAACATTAAAACTGGAAATGGAAAAGAGTTTGGGTATGAGCAGGATGCTTAATTTTAATGTGAGAAAATAGGTGTGACTTCTGAACTTCAGATGTTTTACTAAAACAAAGAGCAATCATCTTCCTGAATGAAATGTAAAAATTCTGTTGCAGAGTTTTACTTGTAAACACTTCATGATGTCTTCATTGGCTCTTCTGTCTAGTCCCTGTAGCTTGTTTGAGTCTCTTGATCTGTCTTGTTTTTGTTACAAAATTTATAATTTAATAAACTACATTTTATCAACAATCTGAACACTGTTTCCATATAGAACTGTACCCAAGTAACCTTGAAGAGGAAATTTGCAAAGGAGGCACAGACTACTTTTCAGATGAGATTGCTCCTAGCTTTTCACACTGGTTAACTAAATGCATTAAAATGTATAATAAGCTACACCTTGAGTCCAGGATGTTTAGCACAGCCATGTAGAAAATACTCTGCTTGAAAAAAAGGTCTGATGTGGTACTTAAAAATTCATTCACTCTGCTACGTACTGACAACAATAAATCTCTGTTCAGTGAAAATAGACAGCAACCTCTGATTAAATTGCCCAACAACTGTAGGTGAAATAAAATAGTCATGTGTGCAACAGTGATATGTGGCATTATTTACATGCTGCCTTGTGAAGTCGCTCCTGGTTCTAAAATCATAGCAGCAGCTGCCTTATTGTATTAACAATGATGAGATTCCTGCCATTTATCTTCCACTAAATAGTAATAGTTCCTGTAGGTTTAATATTCAGCATCAAGTAGTTCCTCCACTGTGCATTTGCAGCAGCTGTGTACTGTTTTCTTTTTATACAAAGACAAATCTTGTAGACTTCAAGTGTTTAATCCAGGGTTACTGAAAATGGAGGAATGAGACACATTTTGGGTTTAAAAAAAATCTTTAGCCTTTCCATCAGACACACCACATCACTGTAAGCGATTTACAAAAAATAGGTCAGACATTTAATTCATATGCACATTGTCCTCCAGTTACCTAGAACATAGATTCAAGTGAGTACAAATTTTCTCATATGAAATACAAAGATTAAATAATTGCTGAAAATCCATAACTGGAACATGAAAAGTGGCACCTTTTCCCTCCAATTTTAAGGGGAGTATTTTAAGCCAGCAGTGTTTACTTACATTTTGACCACCAAGCTACATGCAGACACCAATCATCAAGGACAGGAATAAGCTACAAGTAGCACATTTGTATTATGATATCTCAATAAGAGTTAATTTGTTCAGAGAACCAAGTTTGCTGAGCTATAGCCATTTTTGGATGTGCTCTCACACTTTCTAAAAATGTGTCAGCTATGAAGCATATTTGCTGAGGATGATAAACTGCTGTGTCTCTCACACAGCACATTTTCCTTGATAACTTTATTATCACTTATACACCCAGTGATCAAGATCAACCAACAAAAAAGCAGAGTTCCGCTGTAGTATTTTGCTGTCACTGCTGTCTGTGATAGGCCTTTACTTGAACTACTATCCATAAAGAGAAAACTGACATGTACAAATGACAGCTCCACAAGAACTAACAAAAGCAGTGACACAGGAGAAGGCATGTTGGATCATCCAGTCCAACACTTTGTGTAACACACTGGCCAAAAAACCAGGACCAGGAGTCCAGAAGCTCTCCCACTGTTGTCTCCCACGAGGGATGGGCACGAAATGGTTCACAAACCTAATTTCATGACAAAAATCACCGGTTTGTGGTTCATGGAGTGAGGGTCATGTGATCATACCCGCAACAAACCTCCATGTTTCTCATGGAGGTCCATGCAGTCCATGTCGGTGGTTTGTGCACAAGTGAAGTCCAAGCACCAAGTCCACTCACTTCAGGTGAACTTGCTGCTTGGACTTTACTCGTGCACGGTGTGGCTTGTAAAAGCAATTTAAAGGGAATGTTCTCTTCAAATGGTTTTTACAAGATCTTCCCCCTTCCATTCTGCTGGCTTCAGGGAGCTCCCGCCAGCAAAGAAGGAAGATCGACACCCCCCACACACACACTGCATCATGAAACGAACCAGTTAGGTAAATGGGAAGGCTTGTGGTTTGGGTGACCCAATGAACCAGGACAAACCTCCATTTTCCTGGTTTGTGCCCATCCCTACACCCTAGCACTAAAAATACTGCCCCAGACATAGTGATCCATCTATACGTTGTGGCTAGTGGCCACTGATGGACCTCTGCTCCATATATTTATCTAATCCTCTTGAAGCTGTCTATGCTTGTAGCCACCACTCCCTGTGGCAATGAATTCCACGTGTTAATTGCTCTTCAGGTGAAGTACTTCCTTTTATCTGTTCTAAAACTGCTCATTAATTTCATTGAATGCCCATGAGTTCTTGAATTATAAGAAAGGGAGAAAAATAGCCTGTTTGAGTATGAATGAGCTTTCAATAATTTCAAACTCAGTTAAAGCAATTTACACATTTTTAAAATGGTTTGTTAAAATGGAGGTGAAGGATAGATATTTAGTCAGGCAAAAACTTTGTGTACAAGTATTTGTTCAACTACCAGTTCCATATGCAGGTAAAAGGCGTATGTCTAGAAGTTTACAAGTCATTTGGAGAATGCTTTCTCATAGAACCTGGCTAGAGCATGTAACCATACTGAGAACAATGGAACTTACCCACATGAAGATTTGCAAAGGGTTTTATCTCTTAGGCCAAGACTCAACAAGCTGAGAGTAGTCAAAACATTTTCCATGCCTGGGCTACAGGATAGACATAATACATTTTCCACAGATACTATGGAGGATGGCTGCACAAACTTTTCTTTCAAATGTACCCTTAAGTGCTCCTTAGACTGAAAGACCAAGAATAAAGACAAAGTGTTCAGTTCATACTGGTGTCCCCAAAACCAGTCTGCTGGAGATTATCATGCAGATCTAGTAACTCACAGAACTCATAATTCAAGAAAAATACTTTAAAACACTTGTCTTGTCAGGGAGCTGATTGTCTACATGCAGGACATTTACCATCTACCCCCCTCCCACTATCTGTTTCTCAAACCTTGTCAAACTACTGGTGGTGCCTTAAAGTTTAGCTTGTGTCTGGTGAAATGGCCTCTAGTCCAGGCAAAGTTATACTAGAATAAAATAAATTCCCCCAATCCCTGGCATAGCCAGGGGTCAAAACATTAAACATCCAAGGGAAGAACTTGGATTGGGAGACATAAAACCCACCTTAAAGATTAGCTTGTCTCTTTTGTCTTAGTCTTTGTGAGGATAAAGCTAGGTCAAGTGGGTATCAGTCACAGTTCACACTGCTACCTCTGATGGAATCTGTCTACTTCATACAACAACAATAATAACAAAGCTTTAGAAAAATAAATCGGATGAATCTCTCAATAGCAATAAATGCACCAACTTATTGACCTTCAGGAGAGCCTGCTGGCTGATACTCAAACTTCCATACACCTTTGACTTTTACCTGCAGTATGTAACCAGTAGCTGCAAATGAAATATTTTGGTGCTTCCTGGCACTAAGTTCCTGCACTACTGCAATATTTCCAAGAACTAATTTCCACTTTAGCTGTAATTTGAAATAGCATCTCCTTACCAGGGAACTCTGAATGTTAATACCCAAAGAATGGATAAAAACTTAACCGCTTCCCATATATCCATGACTGGTGTCAGTTTGTCTGTAAAATATCAAACCCATTTCTTTTATCTTTCGAAATTACTTACTTGTGTCTTGTTCTCTGAGTTAAGGCCTCCAAGTTAACAGGACCTCCCCAAACAGTTCCAAAAATCTTCATTTCTGTTCTCAAGGCAGCTTCCAACTGCAGCTCTCTTCCTGCCACAACTACTTTCTTCACAGCCCGAATCACTTCAGCTGGTCCCTTGGTGTGCAGCTTGAGCCATGTGCATGTTTCTTCTAGAGGCTCATCAGAAGGGGACAAGATGGCATCTATCAGGCCAATATGAAGGGCGTATTCTGGCTGTACTTTTGAGGCACCACTGAGCAACTTGAGGGCGAGGCTGCTGCCAAGGATTTGCACAAGCCTGGCAGCTCCTCCCCAGCCTGGTACTAAGCCCATCTGCTTGTGAACAAATCTAATTTCACTCTCCGGGGTCATTAACCTGTCAGTGAGAAACAAGCATTCGGTTGTTAATTTATACTGAAGTTTAGCATGAGAACTCATGCCTCCTCTGCTCTCTGCCTCTTTGTTATGCAAAGCACAACTCTTGACAATAAGAGATGCAGTGGCTTAAGCATTTTCTAATGCTAAGCAAGCTAGCCAAACATCAAGCAACAGAAATAGGTAACACAAAAAAGATGGATTACTTATTTTTTTAAAAAAGTCCTAAGCAAAAATCAGAAACTGGGATTTTCAAACTTGGGTTTTAGTTCTGAAATGTACTAATCCCTAATTCTTTCATGTAAAACCCTATTCTCATGACTCCCTCAGCCTATGGAGAGAAGGCCAAGACTAGGGTCATTTTCCACCTGAATTCTCAGAGGAAGAGCAGATTACAAGTGAAACAAGATACTACAAAATATGGAGGATAGACATTATAGCAACTGGACTAGAGAATGGCTTGGATCCCACAGAGATTTTCTATAGACAGAAGGGGTTTGCTGATTTTATTTTCTGACCTCAAGCCTCCAACTCTCCCAACTTTGGTGGATCCAAACCATTATCTTTATTCCTCATATGTCAGTACAGCAAGATATTTTGTCTAATCAAAAGAAATGCAGGCATAAGATTACAAATAATAAAGCAAAGACATTTCAAAGAGCAAATATATCCTTTCAATATGAGAATTAAAACTCATTTTTAGAGGAATAAAGTTCCAGAGACAGCCCAGCTAAAAAAGGATAACTGTCTGGACAGCATGGGGACATTCAAAACAGTATGGTCCACAGAATGAGTACACTGCAGTAAAATAAGTGATAGATCTAAAAGCACACCATTTTTTAAAAGAAATGTGTAAGATAGTGAACAGAAGAAAGAAAGGTGGCCCTTTGTCTCAAAGCAGCTTGAAATTGCTCTAGATAGTGATTAAGAAACTGAAAAGACAGCTAATGTTTCATGTGCTATTGTGAGAGAAAAAAGGTCAAAGACAGTCTTGTAATTTAGACAAGATCAAGGGAAGGGCAGGATTTTGGAGAAGAAAGGAGACAGCCTGCAGTATTTAGAATGGCAGAAGTGGAGGAAAAATAAGGGAAAGGAAAGGAAGTTTGGCCAGCAGTAATAAAGCATAGTCAGAATCAGAGTGCAAGATGGTATTGTCCTGTATTGCTGCAAAGTGGCAGACAATGGTTAACTTCTTCAAGTGGTCAAGATCTGCCTCCTGCTGTTGCCTTTCTTTCACTTGATTTTTTTAAAAGCACAGGACACCACATACTACTGAAGTAAAAAGCCACATTGCAGGAGGAAACTAGCACAGTTCCCTGGGAAACTAATGACATCTCTGTAAGCTCACTGGAAAATGACCATGACCTTGAATAGTCAACCCACACTATAGAATCATAGAATGTTAGAGTTGGAAGGGACCTTGCAGGTCATCTAGTCTAACCCCCTGCACTCTGCAGGAACACAGCTGAACGATAGCCCTACATACCTACAACATACCCGAAAGATGATCGTCCAGCCTCCGCTTGAAAACGTCCAGCGAAGGATCATCCACCACCTCCCGAGGCAGACTGTTCCACTGCTCAACCTGGTAATGACTCCCTTGTAATTTCCACCCATTAGACCTAGTCTTGCAATCCGGAGCAAGAGAGAATAGATCTGCTCCATCTTCTACATGACAGCCTTTCAAATACTTGAAGACTGCAATCATGTCCCCCTGTAAGCCTTCTCTTTCCCAGGCTAAACATACCCAACTCTTTCAGCCTTTCCTCATAAGACTTGGATTCCAACCCTCTCACCATCCTGGTTGCCCTCTTCTGGACACGCTCGAGCTTTTCAACATCCTTCCTAAAATGTGGTGCCCAAAACTGGACACAGTACTCCAGGTGAGGCCTGACCATAGCAGAATAGAGCGGAACTACCACCTCCCATGATCTGGACACAATGCTTCTGTTAATGCATCCTAAGATTGCATTAGCTTTCTTCACAGCCACATCGCACTGCAGGCTCATGTTAAGATTTTGATCAACCAGAACACCCAGATCGCTTTCACATGTGCTGCTGTCAAGCCAAGTCCCTCCCATTCTATATCTCTGCCCTTATCTTTGCACTTATCTCTATTGAAATTCATTTTATTTGTCTCAGCCCACTGTTCCAGCCTATCTAAATCATTTTGAATCCTGACTCTGTCTTCTTCAGAATTAGCAATCCCACCCAGCTTCATGTCATCTGCAAATTTGATAAGCATCCCCTCTATGTCTTCCTCCAGGTCATTTATAAAAAACATTGAACAACACCAGGCCCAGGACCGAGCCCTTCGTCGGGTACAATTTTTCAACCAACCATGAATTCATCCAACGGTTGCACCATCCAGCCCACACTTAACTAGCATATCCTCAAGGATATCATGAGAAACTTTGTCAAATGCTTTACTGAAATCTAAATACACTATATCCACAGCATTGCCAGAGTCAACCATTTTGGTAACTGTCAAAAAAGAAGTTAAGGTTGGTCTGGCATGA
>NW_015174870.1:203507-203782 GCF_001447785.1 Gekko japonicus | reverse complement strand
TTAACTCATCCCATTCAAAGTGCTCACAGACAGAGCGTTTAATAATCTGCTCTAGAATTTTCCCAGGTATTGATGTCAAGCTGACAGGCCTGTAATTTCCCAGGTCTGTCTTTTTTCCCTTCTTGAAGATCGGGACAACATTTGCTCTTTTCTAGTCTTCCGGCACAACACCAGTACTCCAGGACATCTCAAAGATTAGAGCCAGAGGCTCTGAAATAACATCTGCAATTTCTTTTAGCACCCTGGGATGCAAGCCATCCGGCCCTGGAGATTTG
>NW_015174870.1:92004-202427 GCF_001447785.1 Gekko japonicus | reverse complement strand
AGTTCCTCCTGTTTATTTCCCATACTCTGTGTATTAGTATAAAGACATAGCAGATTACAGACATCCTTTCCTATCGTAGGTTTCTTCGATTTTACATGAAAATTACTGAACTCACCTCTCACCCATTCATTTATTCTCTGGTCACTCCCCTTCTTGAACTTAGTGTCGGGGATGCTGCACAACATCAGACTTTTTCTTACCACCCCCCATGTCTTCAGTTTAAAGCCCTCCTGATCAGGTTCGCAATTCTTCCAGCAAAGACATTCCTCCCATTCTTTGTAAGGTGCACCTCATCCGTCGCCAACAGTCCTTCATGTCGGAGGTACATACCATGGTCCAGGAAGCCAGATCCCTCTCGACGGCAACATCTACGTAACCAGCCATTCACCTCCAGTATCCTGTTCTCCCTTCCAGCTCCATGGCCCTCAACAGGTAAAATGGAGGAGAACACTACCTGTGCCTTTCACCTTCTTGCCCAGAGCCTCGTAGTCTTTGGAGATCCATTCAAGGTTTCTTTGGGCAGTATTGTTTGTACCCACATGGATCAGCAGGAGCGGGTAGCGATCAGAGGTCTTGACCAGTCTTGGAATTCTCTCAGTCACATCTCGGATACACGCTCCAGGAAGACAACAAACCTCTCGAGATTCCTTGTCCTGTCTGCATACATTTTCTTCTGTCCCTCTCAGTAGGGAGTCACCAACCACCACTACTCGTCTCTTCCTCCGTGGGATAGCTTCGTTCCTTCTCTGCCTATGTGCTTGTATGTCAGTCACATCCTTTTGATCTCGGAGTGTGCTATTCTGATCTTCCATCATCAGAAGCGGCTGGTATCGATTTTGCAGCTCCACTGGCTGTGAGCGTTTCCTGATTACCTTACTCCTCAAGGTCACATTCTTCCACTCACCCACCTGTTCCTTGTTACTTCCTTCCTCTTGCTCAGGATTTGCTAGCTCTTGTCGTTCTCTCAGGAGCCCCTCTTCCTTCACGTCTAAAAAGCTTTCTGCCTCCCTGATGTTCCTCAGTGTACAGATTTGTGCCTTGAGTTCTCCCACCTTCTCCTCAAGCATTCTTATAAGCTTGCACTTGCAGCATGTGTAAAGCATTTCACGTCATGGCAGAAAAATGATCATGGTGCAACTCACACAGGTCCTTCGTTATCCATCTTCCTTGGAGCAATGCTACCTTCTACAGCCTCAGGAACTTTCCTCAAAC
This sequence comes from Gekko japonicus, assembly GCF_001447785.1. Taxonomy (NCBI): domain Eukaryota; kingdom Metazoa; phylum Chordata; class Lepidosauria; order Squamata; family Gekkonidae; genus Gekko; species Gekko japonicus. The sequence goes on along the minus strand of NW_015174870.1, from coordinate 201,215 downwards.
TATGATGTAAACTCTTGTTGTGGTAATGTACCCTGAAAACTTTGAGACTGACCAAATGGCTACCTTGCCAGCAGTTCTCTCCCCAGAACTCAGTAGCAGCCCTCTACTCAGGTTCTTACAAGGCCTCCAAGCAAGTGCCACAGGCTAAGAGCCACAGGGCACAGCGCAGCAGCTCAGCACAGCAGAGCCCAGCACAATAGGGGGCGGGGCTCGCAATCAACAGCACTCCACAGCAACTCACTCAGCCTCCAAGAACCCCGAAAGCACAAACAGCCCCAGACTTAAACAGAACCACTCTCTATCAGGCTACAAAGAACCCAACTCTCTCTCAGCTCCCACACAGCAGCTAGGAAGGCAAAGGGAGAAAGAAAAATTCCCTACCTTCTATCAGCAACCCACCATGTGCTCGCCACTCCTTGCCTCAGCCCAGGTGACTCAGCTAAACTAAATGGTTTGAAGGTGGCTACTGGTCTTCACAGTGCTCCATCCTCTCCAGCATAACTGAATTTACTTAATCTTGTATTGTGCTTGTGGAGCTGGAGCTGGACCATGAACAGTGCATGTGTCCAAAGGGAGGGAAAAGAGACAGTAGTATGTAGTCAGGGAAAAGGAAGGAGAATGACAGAGACAGAAAATGGGCGAAAGAAGTAGTGAGTTAGACAGTGATGTTTACAGGAGATTGCAGAGGTGGTGGTTAGGGCAGAAGAGGGAAAGGACAGGGTTGTGTTACTGTGTCATAAGATTGAACAGTTGAAAGGACAGTGTGAACATGGAGGCTGGAGAGACTCTCTCGCGGTCCACAGATTGGAGGAAAGTTTATAATGTGTGCATGGCTATTCATAAGCTATTTATTTATTTCATTTATATCCTGCCTTTCTCCCCAGTGGGGCCATAAAGTGGCTTACATCATTATTTATTTATTTGTTTGTTTGTTCGTTCACGGCAGAAGATAAAACACGTAAATAACAACTGTGACAATCATAAAACCATCTAAAAACAATTCAATATATAAAACATTCAATATAAAGTGCTAGCAGTATCCATATTAGTATAATAGCTTAACGATGGCGGTAACAGTCATATTAATACATTCAGTGATCTGTCTTGATAGTCTTGATGGTCAGCTCATTGATATTTCCCATATATATGCAGCAGGCACAGGTTGTAGGTGACAAAACCGGGGAACAGAGCTCTATGTCTTCCAGTTGTTGTTGGCAGCGGCTCCTTCTTTGAAGACCTGGTGGAAGAGCTCCGTCTTACAGGCCCTGCAGAACTGTAGAAGGTCCCGCAGGGCCCTGCTCTCTTCTGGGACCTCAGTCCACCAGTATTGTTGCCCTGCAAGGCGTATATTGCACTCTTATGGACAAAGTTCATAAATAATAAAACTGGACTGTGCAATCTGTATGTAAAAAGGGACTGAACTGTGTGGTGACCCAAAAAGGATGCCAGCTAGACACACACCCAGAAGCAGAAAGCTTTCCTTTGAGATGTTGTACCAATGGTTCCTGGAAGTTACCTGCCCTCTTACCGCTGTAAGATGGACCAGTTCCCTAAGCCACGTGTAGCACTTTAAACCTAGGGAGAAAACCAGAGACAAACGAATCCAAACGCCATGAGAAGCTTCTTCCAGGACACGCAGGCAGCATTCCCCTCCCCCAGAAAGTCTCACCTTGCTGAAGAGACAGCCATAAGAGAATCAAGTCTTTTTAATGACAATGACTCTAGCCGTATGAGTCATAATCCCTTCAGGTGCTACTGTTCTGCCCAAAGTTACTAGATCTCAATATTGTCCACTCCCTTAATCACCTCCCCCTAAACCCTGCTCTAATAGCATGTTTTTGGGATGGACTAGTAGGTGGGCCAAGACATGTCACCAGCTTAGGCCACCCCTAAGAGACATGTGACTAGGGGATGTGGCCAGCCTGGCCCAACCCCCCAAGCCCCCCCTCATAAAAGGGGTTGCCCAGCCATGTGGTCTCTCCCTCTCTCTGCACCTAAACCCTACCTATATTGCTGACTCTAGATTAGCTACCCAAGAGTCTTTCCACGTGTCTTTGCTGGTTCAAGACATGACCCCATTTCCCTATAGTCTCCCTCATTCTTCCTAAGGATTGCTCCATCCCGCCGAGGACAGGTAAATATTGCCCCTCAATGAAATATCCTGCTCATGCGAATGTCTCTTGATTTTCTATCTAATTTCCGAGAAGCCGTGTAACTGTGTGTGCTTGTGTATTGTTTGCTTGTGAAGAATCTACAGTAAAGGAATCATTTTATATTGAAACTAGCCTCCATGTCTATTTCTGGTGTTTCTGGAAGAAGCAGGACCCCTGTATATAAAGGTGTTTGTTCCCTTACTGCCTATTGCTATTTTATAATATCTCATATTCCCCAATATTGATAATAATAGAGCAATCAGGCTAATAGTATGGTGCCGCCACCGAAAAGGCCCTGGCCCTGGTTGTGGCCAGCCTGGCACCGTTGGGAACCAGGAGGGCCAATAGATTTTGGGACCCTGACCACAGTGTTCTTTGGGGAACACATGGGGAAAGGCGGTCCCTCAGGTATATCAGTCCCTGACCATAAAGGGCTTTAAAGGTGAGAACCAGCACCCCGAAACAAACTTGGTATGCTTTCGGCAGCCAGTGCAATGCCTTCAGCACAGGTTGGATGTGCTCCCACATGGGGAGGCCCATCAGGAGCCTGCCCGCAGCATTTTGCACTAACTGCAGCTTCCAGATTTGCAACAAGGGCAGCCCCATGTAGAGAGCATTATAGTAGTCCAGTCTTGCAGTTCTTTCTTCTTATCTGGACCAGGTGTGAAGACTACTGTTACAGGCACTTGCCAGCTATCCTCCTCTACTGTTTCAGAGGGGCCAGCTGTGGTTTCTGCAGGCTCTGTCAGCTCATCCTCATTCATGCCCATGACACTACTTCTCACTTGCCTTGAAAGCCCCTTGCTGGGGTCACCATTAGTCAGTTGTGACTTGAGGGCCCATACATATTTAACTGGAACAGGGGCTGTGCTCCAAAGTTTGCTTAAACAATTGATTACTGTAGCTTTGATGATTACAGAAATTCTATCCATCCACATATTTGTTTCCCCCCCGGCACTTCTCAGTACACAGAATCTCAGAATGATTTCATGAACCTATCCCTGCTGCTAAGAGCAGAAAATCTTGTCCAAAGTGACCTCTTCAAAGAAAAAAATACAGACCTCTAGTCTAATTCTGCAGGGAGTAGTAGTGTTGTTTCAGATTTAACCAGTGTGTATAGGCAAGAGTACTGCTTAAGACAGGGGAGGAATGCATGAATTCTGCAGATTTCTACCCTCCAGCTGTAGCCAGTTGTACCACATCCTACATCATTCCTAAGGGTCCCCAGTATCCTCACTAGTGATTCAGGTGACGGAAGCAAAGGTCTGCAGTCGAAAAAGGAGTGCTGGAGAGATCTGCTTGCAACTCACTGAATGGGGCCCCTACAGAAACAGGCTCAGACGGGAAGAACCCTGCTAACACTGCCCCTCCCCCACCCAGTCTCAGACACTAGCAATGACCTAGCTGAACCTAAAGTGGAATCCTATTCCTCTCCCATTCCTGTGTTACTGCTATCAGTTTCTGGGTGAAGTTTTCAAGTGACCAAAGCTAAGGACAGATCTTCACTTAGCAGAAGAATTAAAACAGAGAATATCAAACTAGAGCCTCCCACCTCAGGCAAGCTTGTACTTAAACAGTGCTTCATGTTTGTAATTATATTGTAATATGTAAACTGTGTGGCTGAAGTATGCCCGGTTACAAATGGCTTTTAAAAGGCTGAAATGTTTTAGCTTTATATTGTTCAGTGCCAAGTATCCTGAGATCGGGGCTTCCTGCCAGATTTATATTATGTCAGCTGCCTAATTACATGGACTCAGATACAATGAACTGACTTTTTTTTTAGTCTCACACTCTAAGCACCTGTTATTACTTCTCTGTTTAACACTGCACAAAAGGAGAGAGGGAAAGCAAGGGTGATCCCAATGACATCCAAAGAAAAACAAGCAAAGTTACATGTAAGAGGTACCCCAGATTGCTAGAAAATAACTGGCACAAGCCAGTGAGACAGAAACAACCCTATGTACACGCGTTATCAAAGGTCAATCCTTCCAAAAAAGAAGCAGGGGCTTTATGTAGAGGTGGGGATGATATGGAAATCCCACCTTCTGGCCAGGGTTCTCTAAGCTCTCAGGGGCATGAGCAGGCTGATTTCTCCTCCTTCCCCCTCCCCTGCCCCCCCCCCAAATAGCAACCCAACTCTACATTCTATCCCTACTGGAGTATCTTCAGTCCTCATCAGGCCATTTTGGAATGTTTTTTCTTTTCCTTTCCTTTGTTTTGGTTTAAAGAATCACACTTTCCCCACATATGCAGAATATCCCGAGTATGTAGAGAGATCCCTTCCTTGTCTGTGGGTGGCTCAGTTTTGATGCTTTCATGCTCCTCACAAAGGCTTTACTATTAGATGGACTGATATAAAGAAATATAGAATATGCATGAATGCCAACAGACGCAACTGATATTACACTGGGCTGAAATAGATCTATATGCTACAACAGTGACAATCCACTTAGGAGAAATAACTTGGCCCATGGAGATAGATTCTCAATACACCCCACCCAACCACCTGTGATCTTATATATTAACTTGCATTAATGTTCCTTACCATCGACCAAACTAATCTTAACAGCATTCTTCAGATGTCAGCATCTGATAATGGCATTTCAAGACATATGCGCCATTAGTGTGAAATTCTGATAAATCTTGAAGACTTTCAGTGAAACACTGTATGTTTTTTGTTATTACTATTAATTTGGATAGCTCTTAGCAATGCAGACAAAAGAGTGATGGGGATGCTTAATTTATTTAAGGCTAACTTCACATCAATATTTTAAGTATGTGTTACCTGCAACAAGCATCTGGCTAGAAGTCTGAATGAATTAATGAGCAAAAAGCTATTTAACACTTAGTAGGCATACACTGAGATTCACATAGCCCTTGCAACACTGCCAGTCCCAATCATGTAAATATGCATACTTATTTAAGATGCATTTCTTCAATATGACATGTCTTGGGCGTTTGGCTCAACAAACGCTGCAGATTACAACCCTAAGCAGAGTTACACCTTTCTAAGCCCATTGACTGGAATGGATTTAGAAGCCTTTACTCTGTTTAGGATTGCCGTCATATAACATACCCCAAAGTACATATTTAAATAAGTAGTTTTACTTCACTGCCCTGCAGGTGGCAAAAAAGGAGCAGCAAAAATAGCCTAGCAGGGTCTATTTTGATATGTTCTGCAGGTGAGTGGACAGATCGTAAATGGCGGAGAAGTTCAGTGGGACAGAACTGCTGGATTCAAGTCCAGTAGCACCTTAGAGACCAACAGGGTTTTGGGGATATGAGCTTTCGAGAGTCAAAGCTCCATTTATCTTAGACTTTCAAACACTTAAACGAAGAAGGAGGGGGGAGGGGGAGGAGCTTACAAACTCCTTTCCATTTCCCTCCCCACAACAGACACCCTGTGAGGTAGGTGGGGCTGAGAGAACTCTGACACAAACTGCTCTTTCAGGAACAGCTGTGCCAGAGCTAGGGCTGCCAAATGCCCCCGGGGGGCGGATTTCCCCCCGATTTCTGCCCCCACGGAATCGACGCCCGGGGGAAACCCCACCCCCGCGTGCACGTCACCCGGATGTGACGTCACACGCTGGGGCGGGGCCACAGCCATTTGAGGGGGAAATGGCTGTGGCCCCGCCCCAGCGTGTGACGTCACATCCGGGTGACGTGCACGCGGGGGTGGGGTTTCCCCCAGGCGTCGATTCCGTGGGGGAGGAAATCGGGGCTCGAAAGCGGGGGGAAATCCCCCTGGATGCTCCTGGACTTGAATCTAGGTGTTCTACTGCAAACTAACATGGCTGCCCTCTGAAAGAATTTTATGAGCATCCTTAGTGTGCATGTTTGTCAACAGCAAAACACTTGTGTTATGTACCACTTTGGGTATAAACCCGTTCTCTTTAGCCTGTCCTCCATTTGATATTTTTAACTGATTTTTTTTCCTATTGAGAATATTATTGGAATTTTATCAATTGTTTTAATCTGATCGCACGACTTATTTTATTTTTGTTGTTAACCACCTTGGGCAAGGTCTTTGGAGAGGAGGAACAGAAAAGTTCTAAACAAAAAAAGAAAGAAAAACAATTTGCAAGACCAGTGCTACATTTGCTAATGCCTGAATCCCAAGTTGTTGGCATCTCCCAGGCATGTTTGTGCTATAAACATTTACTCATCATCCAGCAGCATGCTACAGGGAATGAGCTGCTCAAATAAAAGGGGGAGGGGACGCCAACAAAACAGTGTTTATAACATCATGATTTATAAATAAGTGGAAATCTAGAAAACTCTCTGCTCATCCTATTCAGAATGAAGAGTTCTCATAATCCAGCCTTTGTATAACATGGAAGAAAAGGGCATAAGATATGTAAAGATCCAGACAGTCAGTTGCAGCCTATGAACCATGTTTGTGGATCTTCCTCACATCTCCTTTCTCCAGCAATTGCCTGAGGCCTCTAGAAAGGTCTTGTTGAATCACGGGAGGTACATGAACAATATCCTGGTTCAACCCTGTCCCCAAACTTACATTCTACACTATGCTCGAGTTCACCCCTGTAACTATCTTGGGGTATTTTTTGTTTCCACATTACATTTAGGTCACCCTGGTTTCGACCCACACTTGTGCCGGGATAAACGGATGCTGCTGTAACCAGGGATAAATGCAAGGTATTGTGTCGCAAGTTGAACTCTGATAAAACCAGGGATGAGATCCAAGTGTAGAAAGGACCAATGTGACAGGGCATCACCATGCATGCAACATCACTCCTCCTCAGACAAACATATGGAGCAGAGGTTCATCAGTGGCTATTAGCTGCAAGGTATAGATGGAACACTATATCTGGGGCAGTGATGTTCTGTATTCTTGGTTCTTGGGGGGCAACAGTGGGAGGACTTCTGGAGTCTGGCCCCGCTGGTGGACCTCCTAATGGCACCCAGTTTTTTGGCCATTGTGTGACACAGTGTTGGACTGGATTGGCCATTGACCTGATCCAACATGAATTCTCTTATGTTCTTATTCTTCAGCTGGAGGAGTTTCTGTTAATCTACAGTGTCTGACAAGGGGAGCTTTCATTCGCGAAAGTTTACACCTTGCAACTCTTGTTGGTCTCTAAGATACTACTGGACACAAATCTAACTGCTAACAAAAGAAGCTCCAACAGTGCAAGCAAGAATTGAGGCAGATGGTACCCAATTCCCCTCTTCACAGCAGTCTCCCCACCCCCTACCCCATATGGCAATTTGTCCGTGGGGCTCCTGTGATTCTGACATCAGGTTTTCAGAGAAGGCTGTTGGCAGTGGGAAAGTACCACAAACATCTTCTGCTTACAGTTCATAGGATCTAATCCAGTGTGAGAGTTAACTAGTTCCAGAGTCTCCCAGTTTGTTCAATCGTTTATTTGTTAAAGTGACAATTTGTACCCAAGGGTAATAGTCAACTGCTAGCTAAAATCAAATGGTACTTTTAAGGTATCATAAAAACTAGCACAATTATTTTTTAAAATTTCCTTCTGTACTGTGATGTGTTTTGCCTGAAAAGCAAGAAACAACTGAAAGGAAGGATCACTCAAGGTCTGCTGTCAAGTCTGTCCCTGGGCACAGTCCCTGGACATGGTCTAGCCCATTCAGCAATGCCTACTGCCTTACCTGAAGTCGCATGCAGTGGTCAGTTCTGCTCCTCCTCCCAGAGCTTTTCCTTGAACTAAAGCAACTGTTATTAGAGGTAACCTGCCATATAGGGAGAACAACAACAATGCAAAATTATAGCTCCAAGTAAGACACAATGTTAAGTAATCAGAAGTTATGCTATTCATATCAGCACTAATAATTGCCTATGATTTGAAATATTTTTCAGACTTATGCACAGTTGGCCCTTACACATTTGTTTAGTTTCCTGCTACTTCTCTGACTGTTAAGAAACAGATGAATGAGCCACTGACATACTCATACACAGCTGGTCCCCACAGAATATTTTGTTGCATTTCACTTTTTTTTTTTGCATATTTCATACAAAAAAAGGCACACACAAATTGTTACAGAAAGAACATAGATACAGAATCTACCAAGTGTTGTGACAGACATGTTTATATGCAGGTGATTTATCAGTGTTTATATGCAGGTGATTTATCAATGGTACTTTCATTTTTCATACTCGATTAATTGTTAATTATACAATTATCCTGACTTCCTGCAAGGAGCTCAGGGAAATGCACATTCCATTCTATTGTCACAAGTTCTCTGGCCTGCTTCTGAAATGGTGACTAGTCCAGAGTCATCTGGTGAACTTCAGGGCTAAGTGGGAGTTTAAAACCAAGTCCAACACTCTGTTCACCACATCACACTGGCTTAGTTGGTAATGGAGAGTGCCAGCCCTAATTCTGCACACACTTTACTTCCACGGGCATGATGGAGAACATGGCTTAAGAACTTGGCTATCTTGTTTTCTTCTTTGGAAATTCAGAAAGCACTGCCTTCATTTTCATGTTCTGCCTCATTCTTCTGCGTCCTTCAACAGCTATTCTTCTTTCTCACTCTGTGTAAGCATAATGCAAGCAGTATGTCTACAGTCGCTTAGAGAAAGTTTCCAAATAACGGGGAACATGATTATATGTCAGATAAATAACTTTTTTTACCCCAAGAGCTTAGGTCAAACATTAAAAAAATTATATGCAAAGGCCAGAAATAACCCCCCCCCCTCACACACACACACATACACACACACTCATGGGTGCAAAAGAAATATGAATTCCTGATCACTAAGGAGATACTAATACATACTGGATAGAGGAGAAATCTACTGTGTGGAGAAAAAACAACAACAGATGGTAGATCGAACTATCATTCGCCCCCTCTGCATATGTTCCATCTATGTACCTATGTAGGTTGTTCAGGCATTGCTTGCCAACCTTTCAGAAGAGACTGGCCTCCATTGTGACAGGGGAGATAGAAGTTAGCAGAGGCCACATTTCCAGAAGATTTCAACTTTTTCTATCGCTAAAGAAGTATATCCCAGATTTTGATAAGCTTTCTTCTGGAAAAATCTGCCAGATCTGTGTTCAGTTTCCAAAACTATCTAGCCTTAAAGATATTTGTTTGGATCCTACAAATGTAGGAGCAGAAAGGGTCAACACAAGAGGATATTCCCCACTTTCCATCAACACCCCCCCACCCTGAAGCCAATTTGCAAAGGCTTAGTGGGGAAATTGGGCTGGGGAGATGCAATTGGAAAGGGAAATTTGGCAAAGTCACCTCTCACTTTTGCATGCACTCAAGAGTTGTGATGTTATTAAATTCCTCCACATCTGTGTAGCCCCCATTCTGTGTGGCATTTCATTCATGGGGGCTCTCCAACCTTCAACAGAGGTTTTTGGGAAACACAAAAGTGGAGGATGAGAACAATCCTCTTACATACACTCCTACAAACCTAACTATAGGACTGAGCCCCACATGCCATTCAAAGTTAGATGCTACTTTTGAAAACTCTGCAAAGATTTCAGTTCCAGATTTGGTATATTTTAAAAAATTCTCTACCTCATAAGTCTGGTTAAGGTGTTTTGCATGAACATACACATATTCATCCCATCCTAAAAAATAAAAGAAAACAGGTTGAATCATCCTGAAGTATACTAACCCCCAAGGGAATAATCCCCTTGAAATTTTTACTGTTCAATTCCTTTTGACTGTAGGGGAACTTGCATAGGATGCTTTCCTAATTAAAAGTTGGCCAGCTTCTGTGTCAAGGAAAATTCAGTTCTGCTTTTGCATCAAATATGAAATTGAAAGTAGCAAATTAAGTGTGATTTACATTGACAGATGATGAAAATTAATCCCAAATCTGACAAGGTTGTCAAGCACACAGACATGTATCATATGCCCTCTTCCCATATTTGTTTGCCAAGTCAGTTTAAATAGGTAGCGTGTTCCCCCACCCAACCCTTCCATTTTTAAAAACCAGCATTAGATGAGTAGGCAGTATCCTGGATCAGTAAGAGAACTTCTATATAGGCTAGATTCATGGTCATGTCAGTGCTGCCAGCTGCAGGGGCAGAACTAGTGGCTACTCAGGCCAGGTTTGGGTGTCATTCAGTTCTCAGCCAGGTGCCAGCAAGGAGGGTGGACAGAAAACCATAACCCAAATGAGCATGGGAGGAGGATGGGTGGGCAGAGCTTCTCTACATGAATGAAATGCTCCTGGTAGGTCCAGTCCACTGAGAAGGGGCCTTAGCAGAAAGGGGCGGGGTTACATGGGAATGAGGCTGGCTGAAAGAACAGAAGCCTAACTGAGCTGAATTGAGGAACACCCCCACACACACACACACACCTCAAGAACCACAAAAGGCTAAAGAAAGAGGAGAAGAGCACTGAATACCCCTGCCTGTATACCGCTCTGTGGGGAGGATGGGTAACAAGCTCCCACAGCCACTACCCCAGAAGTCCAGAAGATACAGTACTCATATTCAGAACTTGTCTTTGCTTCCTAAGTACCACATTCTTTTATAGTGGAGTGAGAATATTTCAGTGTCTCAGAAAAACTTCCATCTCAATGTCAAGGGAGCCCAAATGTGGCATAATTGACTAGTATGGTTGTTGTTTTTTTCAACGGAAGGAAGCAGCAAACAAGGAACAAAATAGCAAAAGACTTCTTGGTATTGCTCCGAATGGATTATCAACTATCAATGGGCAGAAATACTCTCCCACTTACACTACATTTGACACAGGGTAGTTATTTTCTATTACACCACACAAGCTTCATTTCATCTAAAGGTCTACATGTAGACCTTCTCAGCACTTACGTTTAAGGAACTATCACATTTGAAGACAGGATGAAAGGTGGCAAGCCAAGCTTCTTTCTCTCTGCCCACCACAGAAATCTCCTGTCATCTCTGTGTCATGGTACCCATTTTCTTCCACTTACCTTTTTTCTCTATGGGTTGCAAACGAGGGGCCAACTGACATTGCTTAGGGTGGACTAGAATTGGCCCTGAAGTACTCAGTTGCCAAACCCAAGCACAGAGGCTTCTATGATACACTTTGCAATATCATCAATAGATCTAATTCTCAACATGGCTCCATCTGTGGATACTTAAATATGGACACTGGATCCACGAACAGACACAAAAGTTCTTTCTACAAACATCAGCAAAGCCTCAGATTTTTCTGCAAACACGGAATCTAAAAAAAGGGGGCTTAGCCTCCCCCCCTCAAAACAATAATAGAAGCAGAAGAAGAAACAAATATCCTCTATGGCCATTGCTAGGCAATGACAATATAGTGCCATTCTTCAAGCTTTGGTTTCTATCACTAAAAGTCAGAGACAGAGGACAGGGCCTTTTCCAGGTCTGGTTTGGCCTTTGAGGGAGGACGCTTTGGGGGCAGGCCCCCCCAGCAACCACCAGGCCGCTTACTACTGCCTGATTTGCATGACTCACCTAGGCCCGGCTGCTTGCTACTGTTCAACAGCAGCCATGCCATGACAGTCAGTGGGGTGTAGCAGTTAAAGCTTCAGACTAGGATCTTGGAGAGCCAGGTTTGAATACCTTCTCTGCTATGGAAGTTTACTGGGTGGCCTTGGGCCGGTCACACACCTCAGTGTAATCAACCTCCCAGGATTGTTGTGAGGATAAAATGGAGGACAAGAAAATGATGTAAGTCACTTTAGGTCCCCATTATGGAGAAAGGTGTGCTATAAATGAAGTAAATAAATCATAAATACAGCTGAAGACTGCAGGTAAAAGCCAGAGTGCTTGGTGGATGGAAAAGTGAGAAGGAAGCAAGGAAAGGTAAGGGGCTGCCAGGATGAAGGAAAGATGAAATAGTGTGGGAAGAAGGATACAGGTGAAAGTGAGATGCCCCTGTAAGTCCTTGCGAGTTCCCCACCATGCAAACAGGACCCGGAACAGACCAGCATATGGCAACATTCGACATCATTTTCCTGGGAAGAGACTGTCAGGAGGAGGGAAGGAGGTAAAGCTGAAGACAGAGGGGCTGATAAAGTTAGGTTGGCTGGTGGATGGAAAGGAGAACAGGAAAAGAGGAGTGGCTATGGTGGTTTTCAGAGAAGAACAGAGGGAACAGTCAGTGTGGGAGGGAAATGAGATGCCCCCAAGTCCCCTACTTGTATAGTACTACACAGGCAGCTTTCTCAAAAGGAAAGATCGTTCTTAGAGGCTAAGAGAATAAAGGCATTTCACACAATGCATTACTTTCAGTATTATTTTTTAAAAGCTAAAGCATGCACCAAGTAAGCCACAATAGTGGTCTAATATGCCCATGAATACAAAGATGTGCTTGTTGAAGAAAGGGGGGGGGTGCTTTGCACAGAGTAAAGCTTTAAAACAAAGCCACATTAGTGATCTCAGAACATCTCTGCCTTTACAGTGATACTGTCTGCTAATTATACCTGATTAATTATCAACACCAAGGATGACACAGCTGAAAAAAACCTGTGGATATAACTGAAGACTATGATGGGCTCCAATGACTGAGCCAAGCTGGCTGTTAACAGAAAGACAAACTCTTCAGATTGTGTTTACAGATTAAGCTTGTCGGTTAATCATGTCACATTGAACATACAAAACCTTCCCACAGTCATGACTTGCATACCCCATGCTATGCAGAGTTCCCCTATAAAACATGTTGTTCTTGCTCTCTTTCTTAACAAGAAAGGAATGCCCAGGAGGCTTCAGCCCTTGTAAAGCAATGGCACTCTGCCAAAATATGATCTTTTTGGAAGGCTGATTTGCATGTCTCAGTTCCTCCTCCTGAGAATATTACTTGGTAAATTGCTGTTCCTATGAACAATATATCTCATTTCCTCCCAGCAATCTCTGCACATCTCTCTCTCTCTGTGCATGGTCCAATGTTATTTTATTTATTAAATTAAATTTAGAACCTGCCTTTCTATTACACTCAAGGCAGTTAATAAATCCATAAGTATAAGAACAAATCAGATAAAATTGAGGACTGGCTCTTCCCTCTGCTGGTGGAAAGAGATGATCTGCATTTTCACAGTAGGGTAGGGAAAGCAGATCTTGACTTCTGCTTCTGCTATTGTCAATTATTGTGTTGTTCAAGCAGCTGAGATGGAACATGGAGACAGTCTTTAATTGAAACAAAGGCAGGTATGAATATTCTGTGAAGCACTGTATGTGCAGTGCCTTGTTTAAGATGGTCCAACAGCTGCTGCACATGAAATGTTAACACATTAGTGTAGCATGGACTCAAGACACGGCTACCAGGTATGCCAAAAGTGCTAATGCTACAGTTGCGGCTCAGTTCTAGTAAGACACCAAGGGTGGTAACAATGCTACAAATGTAAATATCTTCCTGCCAACCAAAATCCCAATTTAACCAGGTCTATGCTGTTTTCACAAAAGTTGCTTTCTAAGAGGCTTAGATCAGGATCTTCTAATTCTAAACAATGGCCCCTGCCACACGGGGGGGAAAAGCACCGGTAAAGTGCGGCTTTTTAAAGCCACACCAAAAGAGACATGTGGCGGCGGGATCACATAGAAGCATCGCACACTTCCTCCCCGGCACAATCAGATGTCGGGGGGAAGCCACTGCACATGCGCAGTTCAGCCGGGAGCCTGGATTGCTCTGGACGACGGGCGCGGCGGCGATCCCACGGCTGCGCTTGATGCGGCGTTCCCGGTAAGTCCTCCTCTGGGGGTGGTTCTTTTTTACTGTGGGTTTTTGGCCTGAAGGGCCAGATCGGGGACGGGTGCACGCCGCTTCCCAGATGTTGCGGTGAGATCGCGCCCGTTTGCTGTGCCCCCGATCCGTCCCTCTCCCGGGCCAAAACCTTCCATGTGACCGGGGCCAATGTATAGCAGCTGACACAGGGGAAATGTAAAGCTGAGACAGCACCAAGGATCCTTCCTCTAGAGGCTGCGTGCAACTAGCAAAACACTTTGTTTTGTACAGGATACTCCTGTCAGAGACAAGATGATTTCCTGCAAGATGCCATCCTTCATGACTATCTAGGAACAAAGCATGCAGCCACGACAGAGTATCCCCAGGCCTTATGCTATGGTGAGTAAACGTGGAAAAACACAGCGTTCAAACAAAACACACAGTTCTGATATTATAACTTCATATAGTCGAATAAATCATGTACTTATAATATACAGTAAAGACCCTAGTGCAACCTCCCACATACTTCTTAATGCAGGTGCTTGATGTTACTTTTGAACAAAAAAATTTTAGATTTCAATCTGAATTCTTTTTACAAGTACGTGGTGTCTCGATGGGAAGTGCTTGTGCGCCTTCTGCAAATCTATTCATGGAGAATTTTGAGACTACTTTCTTCTATGATGTCAATGAATACTTTTCAGGAAAAATATGTTGCATTATTATTGTTACATTGATGACATTTTTTGTCTTTTTGACAGAGCTGACATAATTCCTACTTTTGTGGATTGGTACAATTCTTTGCACCCATCCATTAAGTTTAATTTTGAAAGTAGTCCCTCCTGTATTAATTTTTTGGACACCACTGTTTTTGTTTTGAACCAAACAAAGTTAGGGGTTAAACGCTATCATAAGCTCACAGATTGTAACTCTCTCCTGCATTATAAATCCTTTCATCCTGTACATATTAAAGATAATCTCCCATATAGTCAGTTTCTTCGAGCTAAGAGAAACTCTACTAGTTTGATGGAATACACAGCAGACTCTAACAATCTAATTAGAACCTTTGTACAGAGGGGGTACCCCAAAGAGTTGGTTTTTAGAGCCAAGAGGAGGGCAGATATGTTAAGTAGGGATGAAATTTTTACACAACAAAAGCATTCACATAGATCTCCCTTCCCTTGTGCACTGCAGTTCTCTCCAAGATCAAACAGGATTTTTAGCATACTCCGCAGGCATTGGCACATCATACAGCATTTACAGGGGTGTTCCAATTTTCCTAAAATAGGATATAAAAGGAGTTCCAACATTCAGGATATGGTTGTTCATTCTGATATGAGTAATTTTCAGTCCAAATCTAATTTGCTGTCAGGGCATTTCAAATGTGGTAAAAACTGTTTAGTGTGTCAACACACCACCCAGACTAACGAGATCACAATAAACAATTTCATATGGAGACTGAAACAATTCACTAATCGTGAATCTACAAGAGTGGTCTACGTTTTATGGTGTTCTTGCCCCAGATATTATGTGGGGTCTACTATGAGGAGTTTAAAAACTTGTATATTGGAGCATGTGTCCTGGGTGAGACTTAAGAACCAAGATGCTCCTATTGTGAGCTATTATTTAGATCAAAAGCATGAATTTAATGATCTACAATGTTTGACAATCTACAGGGTGGTTAATAATAAGACACATGATATTCATGATGTTCACAGACTATTGCTTCAAAAGGAGTTTTTTTTATACCCCAATTTAATACAGTATGTCCTCATGGCTTAAATGTATCCTTGGACCTCAGTTCATTTTTATAAATAGTATATTCGTGGTTATTATAGTTTTGACTCTGGTTCATTTTATAATTGATGGGGGGGGGGTTTCACAAGTAGCATCTTTATAATTGGGCTTTTGGGCATGTGTGTAATATTGGTATTGTCCTTTGAATTCTGTAATGTTATTATTTATTTATTATTTATTTAATTCAATTTATACCCCGCCCTCCCCGCAATGCGGGCTCAGGGCGGCTTACATAGGGGCAAACGCCAATATAAAACATAATTAAAACCATTTAAAATCCAACAGTACAAAAACATTCATAACGAGTTACTGACTAAAGTGCTCTAGATGTTCTACATGAAATTTCAGAGATGGCATATTTGAACTGTTCAGCATCGTCTGCTCCAGGGAAGCATTGATGTTCCCTCATCCAGGGCCAGGTGAAGATGGAATAATGATGATGGTAGTGGCGGTGTGTTGGAATTGTTAAGACTGTAAATGCTGTACTCTTCTGGAAGTTGTATTATTACAATCTGGTTCAGAATTTAAGCAATCGGTATAGTTATAGTTGTTAACTGTGTGAGATTTTGTAAGTACTGTCCCTTTAATTTTCTGGGACTCATCAGTGCAGTTGTGTTTTATTAGAGTGGTCTTTCTGGGTTGTTCCTATGAAGAACTGGAGAAGCCTTCTACAGAATTTCTTGACTTGTGCATTGTAGCACATGCGAGCTTTGGGTGAGTGCAGCAAGCTAGCTCTTCCCCCCCACCCCGGATACTATATAAAGTATATTGTGTTATACTGTATTTGTAATTCAGTTCCAGGAGAAATAGTTTGCCTGAAGAATTTCTTGAAATACGCAACTTTTGCCTGGGAGGCATGTTGCATGATGTTTGCTGCATCTCTTTTCTGAAAGCAAGACAGCCTACAGCATTGAATCCTGTCTGCATATTCGTCTCTGTAGTTGTGGACTTTCCTACAAAATATATATTGTTCTTTATGTCATTCTTATCCGTGTACTATAATTAACAGGTTGCACTAGGGTCTTTACTGTATATTATATGATTTATTTGAATATATAAAGTTATAGTAGCATATCAAAACTGTGTGTTTTGTTTGAACATGGTGTTTCTCCACGTTTACTCAACCTTGCTGTGTTTCCCGTGTGTTTGTTGCTTTTGCTGTGATGGCCTATGAAGATTCACTGGGTCACCTTTTTGACCAACCATTTCAACATGGCCAACTCTGTGTTGTTTATTGTCTGAGAAGAAACCATTTTCACTCGTGTTTTCTTTTATTTATGAGTTCCTGTTTATTCCACCTTAGCACACTGGAAAAGATCCCTAATAGACCATGCTGAAGAACCAATTCATCAGATAGCTTACACACCCATTTTGGTTTACATCCAGCTGAAATAGAAGTGTCAAGGTCTACGCCTTCATTTGCCCTTAAAGAAAGTTCAGCAGGGGATTCTTGGGAGTCAACTGAAAAGAGTCTGCTGATGTTTCAATATGATGGAAGACATATGACCTGCCAGCCTACATTATAGACCACTACGCTTGGATACAAATCTAGCATATCTGGGAAATCCTTTAATTTGAATAGCTGTTCCCTTCTAAACTCACATATGATTTTCTACTGGCATTTTCATTTTTTGTCCAGGACCTGCACGGTGACACTCTTTGACAGAATCCATTCCCAATCCTTCAATAAGTGACACTGCTCATAACATATTCCAGCATGAATATTAAATATGAGTATAAAATGCTACAAAAGGAATAGCATTAAAGACAAAACACAGCCTGAGCACCATCCACTCAAGGATCTTCAGAATCCACTAATGGATTCTGACCCATCATTTAAAAATCACCCTACTAATATCGGGAGCAGCAGGCGGGGGGGGGGGGGGAATCCATTGCTGTAGTTTAATATATAGGGAACAATTCAACCCAAAGCTAACAAGTGCTGAAGACCAACTGGTTTCAAAGGAGAGAGTTAATCCCCTGGTGTACCTCTTCCATTGTAATTAATGGGATTTTAGAAGGCTGTGCTGGCTGGGCCAAGGTCTTATTTCTTTGGTCTTAATCTTTAAACTATTACTAAAATTATTGTGGAAGTATGACACAGAATTTAACAAATCCAAGGCAGCTGCAGCAGGGGGGGGAGGGGGGGGAGGAGGGGGAGAAAGTTTTGTCCTAATGGAAACTCAAGCCTCTGCCTTTCAGTAGCACAGGGAAAATAAAATATTTGTACTCCATCAACAAATACACAAAACCAAATCTGAACCCTATTTTCCAATTATACAAGTTCACAAATCAAACCAACTGGCCCTTAAATTAGACCTGCAAAGCAGAGCCAAAAATCTATCTAAGCCATCAGTGAGAGCTAGGACTTCCCTCTTAGCTGAGGGAATAGACAAAAGGGACTGCAGTTTTTGTTCATATGTCTATTCAGTTTTTAGAGGATTTTACGTGATTTTAATGGTTGTTTGTATTGACCAGTGAGAGCTGCCCTGAGCCTGCTTGCGGGGAGGGCGGGGTAAAAATCGATTGAATAATATAAAATAAAATTTTAAAATCCCTCCTTTCTTAGATCATGGGATTCACGGAGGCTGACATAGGAGGTTCTCCTACCCAGGCTCTAATCAGATTCAGTAGCAAACACTCAGGATCAATGACAAAGGGATGTAGAACAATTCATCATGCACTCACACCCTTTCTAAAAAACAATCCAGTACTGATTTTATTGTCAATAAATGTGTTGTCCTGCAGTTATTTAAGTGTTCTGAGAGACAGAGAGTAATTGTAGGAAATAAGTTTACCAATAGCTGCTGGGTCCAAGGATTTTGGTGCAACTGCCAACCCAATCCTGACACTTCCTGTCCAATCCAATGCGGGTTTACTCAGAAATTAGGTGCAGTGCAGAGCTGGTTACTAAGTGTGTATAGGACTGTAGCAATGCTCCCTCTAAGCTGTGGAGTCCTATGAGCAAAAAATCTACTTTGTGAGCTACTGGCCTTAAGGCTGTGAGCAAGCAATCTGGCTACTGCATAAATTAGTTTGCTCTGGATCCATGCTTCCTGAGCTAAGACAAAAATGTGTGAGCCGGAGGCTAAAAAACTGTGAGCTAGCTCACACTAACTCATCTTAGAGGGAACACTGGACTGTAGTAAAACAAACAACTTTCCCTCAACAGGAGTTTCCTTCTCCGCTCTCTCCCCCTTTTTCTCTCATTAGCCCAATCGTATTTAAAGGAAAACAATTCCCTTTAGAGGGTTGCCAAATCATTCATGCTAATCTTCTTATCTGTAACTGCTAACAGTCTCTAGGAGATAAAAGTTTTTAAAAGAAATGGCGTAAGCTGAAAGAAGAATATGTAACCAGGAGATTCTGAGTAATAAATCATATACTCCACCACTACCATCCTTATAATTTGTCATTTCTGAAATGCTGACTGCATGTTTAACACCCAGACACAAAATGAAGCATTCTATTGTTTCCCTTTTTGTAGTGATGATGATTTTTGATTGCCTTTCCTTGAATTAATGCTTCAGAATTTGAAAATGAATATCTTTTCCTGGGAAAGAAATTGCTGCCATTACTTGCCTGTGGGCTGGACAGTAGCCTGACTGCATTAAGATCAGATCCTGAGCAAAAAGTATTTTCTGCACCATGGATAATAAGTCCTTTTCCATCCTCCCAGTTTTCTAATTCAGTGACTTTTTCCTGTAGTTCTATCATCATTGCACCTGTCAATAACAGAAGGAAAAACTACTGAGGCATTCAGCTCATAGCCGGATAGAAGGGCTATATTAGTACAGATTTTAAAAAATAAATCTAAGGGGAAAATGAACATGTTGCACAGGGGTGGGAGAGATCCATGCAACTATCTACTTACATATAAAACAATGGCGTCTGCATTGTGTGTCTGAATCCACGCAGCCCACCTCTCTTTGGGAATTACAGCTGGGCTGAAGGAAAAATTACTAAAATATCTCAGAACAATGAGGAAAGACAAGCCAGGGTTAAGATCCCCTCACGTGTACACTTTGTTCTTTAAAAAAAATACCCCTTGAAACATTTTATACAAGTAAGTGTGAGGACATGGGAATAAAGTAGTATGGATCTGTCTCTCAATCAGAGGTCATTTCGGGGGGATCGCGGGGGATCGCAGTTCCCCCGGGTGAGGTACGGGGGGGCGCATGACGAAGCCCCGCCCCCTGCTTCCGGCCGCCCTGCTTCCGGCCCTCATTTAGCCAGGAGGAGGCAGGAGAAGAGGGAGGGTAAGTTGCTTCCTCCCTGCCTCTCCCCACCCCTGCCTGCCTGGGGCCAGGGAGGGCCTTCGCGGGGCTTCCTTGCACTCCCGCCGGCCTTGCAGGTCCACTGCTGGGCCCCTCATGGGGTGTGTGGCCTTATGACACACTTCCGGTGATGTCAGGGGGTGTGGCCTTATGACACACTTCCGGTGATATCAGGGGGTGTGGCATATGCTAATGAGTTATGCTAATGAGCCCCCCTAGCTCTTTTGCTACGAAACGACCCCTGCTCTCAATCTAATCTTGTTTAGTTTGGACCTAGTTGACCCAACAACAGAGGAAGGCAGATAGTAGTTTGGGGGTGGGTGAGGCTGGGGGGGTTTCTCTGCCATGCTGACCCACAATTATATATACAGTCACTGATGATATTTCTGTCTCATGCAATCTGTCTAACACTATCTGCCAGTCACTTCGATACATTTCAAGAGCATATAATGAAAAATGCTCTTGGCAGAACGAGTCACAAATGTTAGGGATAGGGACAGAGTACAAAATTAAGCCAACTGTTTCTCTTTTCTTCCTTGGAACAGGGTGGAACACTGATGCAAGACATCTATTTTGTGCAAAGGGCACAGGAATGGTTCAGTGTCAGGAACCATCAAGAGTGAAGAAAGCATAATGACAATGAATATCTCACTTCCAAGTCACTGCATTATCCCTCATTTAAAGGGGATGCAAAATGCCTGTCAAGTCCAGGCCACTGGTACACAGCATCAGAGCACCACTGCCTGCCTAATGTCTTTTAGCTTTATTTTAAGGAGTTGTTTTTGCCTATGATGTCCAAAATTGTTACAATCCCATCACGAGTGTTGCACTCAGCCAAGATGAGTCTCTTGAGTGCCAAGTACAAATGCTGAGGGTGTTTACAGAGGTGTTTGTGGTAGCTGGGAATAGCTCCTCTCTGGTAGTTCAAGCATGTTCTAGAAACATCTTATGACATTTTTATTTGGGCAGGCATTTAACAGCAAGTATACAATCAGCAGCTGGCCAGTATTGGTGCCTCTAGAATTCCCTTAAGGACAGAATATGCTATGCAGACCAAGATGAAAGCAAATATTTCACCCTGGAACATGCAGGCAATCTGAAGAGAAAAGAAGCGGGACAACTGACAGAGTCTCATTTAACTGTTATGACAGACAGATTTTCCAGGGTTGCATGTATCTTGCAAGAACAAGACCTATTTAACACTTCTGTGATTAAGAGCTAGATCTTTTCACA
The DNA here is from genome assembly GCF_001447785.1 of Gekko japonicus. Lineage (NCBI taxonomy): Eukaryota > Metazoa > Chordata > Lepidosauria > Squamata > Gekkonidae > Gekko > Gekko japonicus. The sequence continues at coordinate 180,136 of NW_015174870.1, read as the reverse complement.
ATGGTGCTAAGGTGTTAACTTTTCATTTTTGTCTTTGCATACACTTAGAGGAATCAAACACATAATACCTGTGAATGCATTCATTAGCTTTGGGTTGTTCAAGGTAAGTATCCCAATGCCGTCTTCCTTTTTTGAAAGGCTGACAGATCCACCAGTAAACTGCTGAAGTTTTTTCTTTATTTCCTTCTCTTCAAAACCATGGGTATGGTTATACAGAGACATAGTTCTTTGCCAGAGCAACATGCTATTAGGCATTCGATGGACACTCTTCCATAAGAAAGCAGTCATTTCTGGAAAACAACACATGTAAGAAGTCACTATAGGTCTGTATTTCTAGCTCTCTGGAACCTACGGCAAGACCAAACTGCTGTAACTAAAGATCATCACCTGTCTTATTTATAGATATGCCTGATGTTAAAGATAAGCAACTTAAACATCTAATTATACACATAGTCACGACCGCAAGAATATTATATGCTATTGGAAGAAATCAGAGATACCAACGGAAAGCAACCTTTTGACAAAAATCTTTGAGACAGCAGAAATGGACATACTATCGAACTGTTTGAAAGACAGAAGTAAGCAAAATGGGAAAGATAATTGGATGCCATTTTATGACTGGGTAGAAAGAAACCTTGAAGATCAAGAATAATGAATTTAAATATTAAAATCTTAGAGAAACTCTAGCTTGAACTGTGGAAAGCATAATTTTCTTTCTTCAGGATTCTCAGCGAATGGATTAACTGATAACAACTTTAGCATCTATATAAAAAGAAGGAAATCATAAATAGAAGTAGAAACTTGTAACAGCTATAATACAAACTTGAAGGAATTTCCCTGTATGTCTTACCCCATACCCCATACCCTTTACCCTTCCTACCCTTTATTGCCTGGTTTTATTATGAGTGAAAATCTAATATTTTTTTTAAAAAAATTATCTTACTTATAGCTGAGTCACAATCAGAAACAAATATAACACATACGAGAGAGGGGCAAAGCTTAGAGCTGGAATGGATTTGGAGAAGTAGACCCCGGTATATGAGAGGCAGAGGGTTTGAGATGAAAGAAACCTAATTCTGTTGTTTGCCTATCTTTTAATAGTGCCTTGCTTCACACAGTTCCATGCACAGAAAGCATCAGATAAAGAATATGCTGCAGGCAAATACTTTATTCTGCTTAGTCTCTTGACATGCATGTACTACTCCTCGTCTGGCTAAGGACCTTCTCTGGCATCCTGCCCATTCTGCCACCATGCTCAGGCTGGGCTCAAATCCCCTCCTCTAAGAAGAGAAGCCCTTCCTCCTGGTTTACACTTGGCTCCTGGGAGTCTGCTTCCTCTTCTGGCACTTCTTCTTTACACAACCGGCCTGCCAGATTGTTCTTTACCTCCTACTTGCTGTTTTGCCTTGCAAGTCCCTTCTCTAGGACTGGATATCTAGCTTCTATCCCACAAGATTTTTTCCATATTGAATATGGCATCTAACTGTAGTGCAGCTGGAAACAGTTCTCTTCCAGGGATATGGTGGGATCACTGACATCCATTTGATTTCCATTCTATCCACTTTCTGTATGCTTATCCCATTCTTCCGCCAAAGACTTCAGGGAAGTATACACAGTTCTCCCTTCCTCTTTTTATCTTAAAAGCCCTGTGAGGTAGCATAAGCTGAGAGAGAGGCTGACTTGCCCAAGGTCACCCAGCAAGTGTTCTCCATGGAAGAATGGGGTTATGAACTTGCCACAAGACGTATAATCAGACCACTAGTGTAATTATAGGGCCACAAGAGATGTGCTGTATTTTCCTTGTCTAGTTTAAAAACCACACAGAAAATATGAGTAACATTCAATCCCAAACTATAGAAATAGTAAGCAAAAATACTAATTAGATAAGGGCTCTTTTATTGGTTTTCAGGTTTCACAAATGCTATACAACAACACTAAAAAGCTACTGAAAAAGGATTTAAAACAAAAGACAGATTCTATTGGAAAGCAAACTACAGTTTGCCACTCTGTAACTGAGCCAGGGAAAGAAAGCCTTCTTGAGGCTCTGTTAGGGCCTGACAGCTAGTTACATCTAGGTGAACAGCATTTTTTTAAGCTTGCCAGTTTGGATGTAATGACAAATTATGGTTTGCTACATACATGGAAATAACTAGTTACCACATGCATAAGGGGAGCACAGAGTGCGTGGGCCTGAAGATTTCCCAGCCTTGTGAACCCACCAGAGAGCAATGGCTTGGATCCCCCAAAACATTTCACTGTACAAAAAGATTTCTGCCCAAGGAACATAAGAGAACCATCCAGTCCAACACTCTGTCACACAGTGGCCAAAAATACCAGGTGCCATCAGGCGGTCCAGCAGTGGGACCAGGACACTAGAAGCCCTCCCACTGTTTGCCCCCCCCCCAAGCACCAAGAATACAGAGCATCACTCGCCCCAGACCGAGAGTTCCTATCTATACCTTGTGGCTAATAGTCACGGATGGACCTCTGCTCCATATGTTTATCTAATTCCCTCTTGAAGCCGTCCATGCTTGTAGCCGCTGCCACCTCCTGTGGCAGTGAATTCCATGTGTTAATCACTCTTTGGGTGAAGAAGTACTTCCTTTTATCTGTTCTAACTCGACTGCTCAGCAATTGTTTATAAAAAGTGACCTTCTCACCTCCCTCACATCACCGTTGCAGAAAATGCCCCCCCCCATGCTGCTCTGGAGGGGTCCCCCTGAAGCAGCATTTCAGGGTCATTTTTGGCCTGTAGCATATGGGGGAGCAAAAACACAGCATTCTGCAATTAGAGAACCTTCCATCCGTTAAGCTTGCCAACTCCCCCGTTAGGGCGGGGGTCCCCAGATCTGAGATCCCCCTCCCCCGCTTTTTAAGAATTGGCCGGCGGGGGTCACTCTAGCAGCAGCCATAGAGACGAAGGCTAGAGCGCCACAGGTTTCTGACCGTCGGCGGGAACATCTGCCTTCAAAGAGTGTAGTCGCTACTCGCCTCGCCTCCTTAGCGCCGCCCACTCCCGGCATCCCTCCTTTGGCGGGCGATCTGCTTGTGTGCTGCCTGCATTCCTCCCAAGCCGACGCTGGCAGACCGAGGTGAGTCCCAAGCAGCAGGCAACCATCCCCTCCTCCTCGCTGAGCGCCACCACCACCACCCGTCCTGGCGTGCCAGAAGAAAGGCGTGGATGTAATGCTGGAGGGCTCCAAGGCAGCTTCGGCTCCTTTGGCGGGCGATCTGCTTGTGTGCTGCGGAAGGGAACTGCCAGGGCAGCCCACAAGCCCTGGGCTCCCACCCGACAGCTGCTCTGCAAAAGCTCCCGAGAGAGAGGGAGAGAGGGAGGGAGGGGGCCAGCCAGAGCTTCTCCTGTCCATTCCAGCACTCCACCCAGCACACAAAGGCCTACCTTTACCTGCCTGGCAACTGGGATGCAAGCCCTTTGTCCAGCCTCCCTTTTCAAGCCTTGGTGCAGCGAATTCTGTCTTTCTCTGCTGGGCGCCCACTTCCCCTGCTCTTGGGACTTTCCTGCTCTAGTCTCAGGCTGCAACATGCCTCCCCCCCCCCCAGCGCTTGCCCTCAAATTGTCCTTATCAAAAACAGAAGGGTCGGGTGTTTAGGGTTATTTTCTGGGGATGTACTAAAAGGAAGGACAGGATTGCCCATTGGAAACAATGGGAAACCCTTGAAGGCCCATTGGAAACAATGGGAAACCCTTGAAGGCCCATTGGAAACAATGGGAAACCCTTGAAGGCCCATTGGAAACAATGGGAGCCAGGAATGGCAAATGGAATGACAGTCCCAGGGTGGAGTAGGAGTTTTCAGGGACTGGAATGAGAGACCACGGAGTGGAGTGAGAGCCCCAGGGTGGAGCAGGAGTGTTTAGGGACTGGAATGAGAGACCACGGAGTGGAATGACAGCCAAAGAGTGTAGCAGGAGACTTTAGGGACTGGAATGAGAGACCATGGAGTGAAATGACAGCCCCAGGGTGTAGCAGGCGTGTTCTGGGACTGGAATGACAGGCCCAAGAATGGAATGATAGCCCCAGGGTGGAGAAGGAGTGTTCAGGGAATGGAATGAGAAACCATGGAGTGGAATGACAGCCCCTGGGGGTAGCAAGAGTGTTCTGGAACTGGAATGACAGGCCCTAGAGTGGAATGACAGTCCCAGGGTATAGCAGGAGTGTTCAGAGACTGGAACGAGAGACCACGGACAGGAATGACAGCCCCAGGGTGTAGCAGGAGTGTTCTGGAACTGGAATGACAGGCCTAAGAGTGGGCTGGACAAACACTTGTCAGGGATGCTCTTGGCTGGTCCTGCATTGAGCAGGGGGTTGGACTAGATGGCCCATATGGCCATCCAGAGGGCAGCTCCCCTGCTGGAAGTGACATCAGAAGGGGTGGAGCTAGGGAAGTGACATCACTTGACCTTTGACCTGGAAGTGGCATCACAGGATGTGACATCACAAAAGTGATGTCACATCCTTTTTCCTGGCTCCACCCCCAAAGTCTCCTGGCTCCACCCCCAAAGTCCTCAGATATTTCCTAAATTGGACTTGGCAACCCTACCATCCGTAGAAGCACCTCTTAGTTTGCCATTACATCTGAAGCAAGTGAAAGCAGGACATCAAGCCAAATCAGAATTGAGACCTACAAGTACATCTGGGCTGACAGTAGGGACACATTACCTTTCCGGATTACATTCAGTTTACTGTTCTGAGGAGTAAGTAGGTCCCCTGCTACTTTTGCAGACAGAATTTACTCAACACTTCTCATTACAATTGTGACATGCAAAAGAGCTAAGCCTTTTTTTTACCACAAAGCACAAAACAATACAGTATCAGGTTCTCTCTCCTTGCTGTTTATATTCCTGAGAATGTTTTACATTTAAAATATTGATTATGAACAAATATTGTGACATTTCTCTCCACCCCTAGTCTCATTTTTAACGGTGGATGGTTCTATAAGTTAATAGGCTTGTAACCAGCATCATTATGGTAATAATTTCTTTTCCTCAGCAAATGAACAGGTAGGCACAAATTGGACATTACAGCCAACTGATGATCATGAGTCATGACGAGTGATTCACACAAGGCAAGGTATTATCACAAATAGTTTTCCCTCTGTGTTATTTATTTATTTGAATGATCTGTACCAGAAAACTGGATCCTGGGGCAGCTAACCACACATTAACATAATTAAAATCACCATAAAAACAATTTAAGATACAAAACAGCAGAAAAAGCATAAAACACCAGAAAACAAAAAAGGAAAGCAAGAATATTAAACATGAAACACACACACAAAACACTAAATAAACAACACACACACACACTAATTCTTACTTTAAACCTTCCTCTCCTATGCCATGGTAGTCACAACTACAATCAGGCCCCTGCAGCGCTGTTAGAAGAAATCCCCCAGCGGAAACACTCTACAAAATGGCAGCACATCCCCAGGCCACTCTTGGAGACACCATCTTGTCTAGTTTGAATGTAAAGCGGCCTCACTGCCCTCACTGCCACATGGGGGGGGGGAGAGACCAGGACCTCATATGAAGACCTTAAAGGACAAGAATGCTGGTCATTTTACATCTTTACCTAGGTCATGCAAACAGAATGACTACATTTGTTTCTTAACACTTTAACCTGAGAAAGGAACAAGAATGGCACTGAAATCCATGTTCTTTCAAACCACTGGGGATTTTACAACATCTCATTTTTATTTTAATTAAAGTTCAGTCCGGAGTGATGGTGTGATTGATGGAACATCTGACATTTGATTTTACAGGTTGGGTAATGTAAACAGCTAATTATCATAATTTCATGAAGGCTATTTGGCAGTTCAGCTTTTTTCTATCCTACACCAACCAGAAAAAGGTGTAAGGTTCTTTAACTATGGTGAATAAATCTAGCCTTGACAACACCTGGTGAAGAACTAGTACTCAATCACCAGCCCGCCCACCCCCATTATTTTCAATAAAGCTTTTGATATGCAATGTCTTTTACAACATTTGTCTTGTTTACCCAGGAAATAAAGCTGTTAATGTTCCCACTTTATGGCGGTATTGTGTGAGTGAGGACTGAAGTTTTTGCTCAAAGAAAGAGTCTAAGGAATTGCCTCTAAGTCTAAGAGTCTAAGGAGTCTAAGCCGCTCTGAGACTCCAAGTGAAGGGCGGGGTATAAATCTAATCTCTTCTTCTTCTTCTTCTTCTTCTTCTTCTTCTTCCTCTTCTTCCTCTTCTTCCTCTTCTTCCTCTTCTTCTTCTTCTTCTTCTTCTCTAGGTCCAGACACAAGGCGGTTGCCACTGTGACTTTCATTGCAGGGGGGATTCCTTGGCTGGGGATGACAACTCAGCATACCATCTGCAACTTCCACTTTGTCAAAAGCCCTGCCTTTAGTAGCAGCTCAGTACACAGAGTTTTAGGAGGGGAAGCTTTTCATTGTATAAACGTAAGTGGTAAAGGGTGGGGGGGAAGAGCTTTACCTGCTAAATCTGTGTACTCTAGGTTGCAGGAAAAGAAGTGACAGACAATGAAACCCTACCCACAGTACACTGTGGTACAAGTCAGGTCATGCAATGTGGGTAAAAGCCTGGACTTGTTCCATGGAAATGGAAGAGAAAACATGGCTGCAGCAAGAAAAAGAAAAAAAAAACTGAGTCCTTCTAGAAGAAAAAGGTGGGTATTTGTTGGCTATTCTGCCCTGACAATTCAGCATTCACAGAAGTAGGGATGTGGCAAGAGAAAAGTTACTATGTCGCTACCATTTCACAGAAACGGTACTTAGTAGTTTACAGTTATTACTACAGCCCGCTATTAATATATTAGCAAATTTAATCAAATGCAAGAATAAACTTTAATCTGTACGCCCAGAACAAAACTGCCAAGTCTAGACGTTAAAAACTCTAGTACCTTGTCAGACCTGGGTGTAGAGGCAGGGATGGGAAATGAGCTCAGTGCAAAATTTTGTGTTTGCCTAAGGTGATCAGCTTTTTGGAAGTTTTTTAAAATGGCTTTGCCCTTACATTTGTGACAACTTCCCCAAAAGCAGTTTTTTAAAAAACCCACCCACCTCTCTGAAACTAGAGATCGCCAGAAGTCACCATGACTTCCAGGCTCGCACACATGCGCGCACACACATGCAAAATACTCACAAAAATAGTTTTTAAAAAGACTTCTGGAGTATTCTGCTCAAAGTTTCACTTTCATTTGTACTGCTTGCCCCTTCTTCCAGATTTGAAAATAAATTTGCACCAACAACCCATGGCCTACTTTTGTGCAGAGCTAAAGACTGAATATTCTATAGCAGTGTCTAAGGTTCTGGTCTAATGGTAGCTGTAAGTCCCTTCTTAACTAATAAAGCAGAAGCCAAACACATAATTTATTTCTCTCTCTTTGAATATTTCCATCATTGGGGCTGCTAACAACATTGATATACAATATTTTAAATAAATAAGTTAAACACACAAAAATGATACTGAAAGCCAAATATAAAATGGAAGGGGAAAGAAAACAGCCAGGTGGCATAATATCTGTATGACTAACCAACTTACATCAATATCCTTTCCATCCTTTGCCCCATGTCTCAGAAATCCTCCCTCCCCATCAGTTGTGCAGTTAACACTATGTACTTCATCCTCCTCCAAAACTGTAATAATAACTGACAAGGGTAGTGATAGATGACAACTGATTTTAAAATAGATGTGCAATAAATCCAAATGAAAGTTAAAGCAATAATGAATGTCTAAACCTACCCCTTAGTTCAGCCCTCATCTTGTGTCAGCAAATACCTCAGTTTATTTCCAAAAATTGCTTGAATCTCTAGAGAATATGTGGCCTGTTGTTGCAATACAGGAAAGGAGCCTATGCACCAAAGTCCTGTAAATATGGCAAAATAGCCCACTTGTTTGTGAGGGAGTTGTGACCAAAGTCCACCATGAATGTGCTACTTTCTAGGTATTGCTAGCAATAGCAAGTAAACCAAGGCAAACATAGCTTCTGCACTGTACCAGGTTTATAGCAAATAGTAAATTTTATGGCCCCTGCATATGCAGTGCCACACCAACAAGATCAGTCACAAAGATCAACTATGAAACAAAGGCACATGCTACAGCTGAACATTTTTTAAACTTAAGAGTCACAGTAACGTGAAATGAACTGAAATCAGTATTCCATCCAACAAACATTACAGGTAACTTTGATTAATCAATCCTAGATGCTACTTGTTTTGGAGATCTTATAATGGCCTTAAGAATTTTAGCCTCTAGACCCAAGCAAGGACAAAAAGCATTAATAAATCAGGCCCCTTGTATCTTTCTTTTCTGTTTGCTTTTGAGGCTGTTTGCATGGAATCTTTCCATGTTCCCAGTTTAAAACAACATTTGAAACATACAGAATGGTACCCAGAAAAGAGAAGGTTCTGTTTTGTATGGGAGGTTGAGCTGTCTTCCCCTGTGTAAACTCAGCAATATCACCGACCCATGCAGTTTCTTTGGTCCACAACTTGACCTTTAAGGGAATCAGTATGCACAACTACAGCGTAACCTAAAGGATTGGAAGATGTCCAATCAACATATTAGGGTACTGAAGAAACTGTGCAGCCTCCTTTTCCTAGCAGTGATGATCCCTCTTAGGAAGAGCCAAGAAACAAAAAGTTAGGATAAGGAAACTTAAAACTGGGCACATGCCCAGCATTAGCCAGTGATTTATCTCCTTGACAGATAAGGGGCCCTTCTGCTTTCATTGCCTTTATATTGGCTCCTGGGAATAAACCGAGCTAAGAATTTTCTGTACACTTTTACCTGAAAAACTTCTCTATACACTTTTGCCAGACATGTTTTAGAACTGCAAATATATATTTGCTCTAAGGTCGGAAACATATACGCTTGTGAGAATATAACTAAATGTCCCAGGCTATGTAGGTATACATGCCAATGTCAGTAATTTTGACTATAGATATAATACAATTGGTGTTTTGCTTGTGGAGAAGGGAAAGAGGTTGGTTTGGTTTGTGCAAAACAAGTGTTGAGTTCTTGCTCAGGTTTTTTTGGAGGGGTTGTTTTTTGGTGGAGCATTTACACAACCCAAGCATTTCTGTTGTGGGGGGTTATTTTCCTGGAAAATGCCATTTTTGTTTTCATACAGAGAGCCAGGGGTCTTTTCGTAGAAAAACAGCTGCAGGAGCTCATTAGCATAACTTATTAGCATATGCCACACCCCCTGCCATCACCGGAAGTGTGTCAGAAGGCCACGCCTGACATCACCAGAAGTGATGTCTTCTTTGCTGTTTTTGCTATCTTTGCTATCTTTGCTATTCTTGCTATTTTACTTACTTATTTATTTATTTATTTATTACTTTCGGTTTCTACCCCACTCAAACCCCCTAGGGGGTCTCTGAGCGGCTACAGTTACTCAGTTATCCCTAGCTATGGCCACATCTGAATTGGGGTGGGGACTGCTCTACCAGCACCCTGTAGATGGCGCTGTTCTTCTTTTTGATCTTAATTCGGCATCTCGGCCCATTGCTGGCTCGGCTCCCTCCAGCTTTCCTCCGTCTCCTCTTTTGCTTTGTCCCCGGCGTCGGCTGCGGTCAGTGGCTCCATCCTGTGCCCGGTGCACATCGGCGCGGCTTTCGGCTCAGTCCATCGCGGCTCCGCCCACGCCAGCGCCTCACGCTCTCCTTGCGTCACCTTGGCTCCGCCCATCGCCGCCGACGTCCGGATTGCTACGATGTTTCGCTCGGTCGCCTGGTCGCCATGCTTGCCGCCGATGCCGTAGTTCTCCGCCTCGTCTCGCCTCCAGCGCTCCTCCAGCCCCCCGGAAGGGGAAGGGTGCCCTCTGCCATCTAAGGCAGGTACCCAATTTATCTACTCGCATCTTGATGTTAATTGTGCTTTCAAACCGCTGGGTGGGCGGGAGCTGGGACTAGGGCCAGGAGCTCACTCTGGCCGTGGTGGATTCGACCAGCTGCAACGGCTGTTCACAGATGTTACCAGCAGGCGGTTTAACCACCTGCGCCAACCGCTCCCTCTTCATGAAATGATTGGTAGATTTATACTATGATGTTAGCAAGTTCATGTAGTATTAACTTTTTACCATCATCAAAACTGTTGTTCTTATGATACAGTTGTTGAACTTCAGATAAAGTTTTTATTAAAAAGGTCATAGGCATGCATTTTGCGAGCAGTTAAGTTTCATCTGTATGTTATAATAATCACTACACTGTAATATTTGTACCTTTGATGTTGATTTTTGTATCTTTGTACGTTATACGTTGATAAAACTTTAAATAAACTTATAAATAATTTAAAAACTGTTACGCAGCTTGCACAGAGAAAACACTGGACAAAACCCAGGGGCCATCAGAAGGTCCACCAGCAGGGCCAGAACTCCAGGAGCCCTCCCACTCTTGCCCTCCAAGCACCAAGACGACAGAGCATCACTGCCCCAGACATAGGAACATAAGAGAACATAAGAGAAGCCATGTTGGATCAGGCCAATGGCCCATCTAGTCCAACACTCTGTGTCACACAGTGGCCAAAGATACCAGGTGCAATCAGGAGGCCCATGAATGGGGCCAGAACTCCAGAAGCCCTCCCACTCTTGCCCCCCAAGCACCAAGAATACAGAGCATCGCTGCCCCAGACAGACTGTTCCATCAATACCTTGTGGCTAAAGGAACATAAGAGAACATAAGGAAAACCAATGCTGGATCAGGCCAATGGCCCATCTAGTCCAACACTCTGTGTCACACAGTGGCCAAAGATACCAGGTGCAATCAGGAGGTCCATGAGTGGGGCCAGAATTCCAGAAGCCCTCCCACTCTTGCCCCCCAAGCAGCAAGAATGCAGGGCATCACTGCCCCAGACATAGGACGAGATGGAGGATGGGAGGGGGTTCCTTGCCTGGGCCGCGTGGAGCAGCCGACACAGGCAGGGACGGGGTGGGGAGATCTTCCCTGGGGCGTGCAGCTCCGCATGCCTCCAGAAAGATGGAGGACGGGGGGGGGCTCCGCACACCTCCAGGAAGATAGAGGACGAGGGGTTGCCTGGGCTGCACGGAGCAGCCGACGCAGGCAGGGACGGGGAGGGGAGATCTTCCCCGGGGCGTGCAGCTCCGCACGTCTCCGGGAAGATGGCGGACGGGGGGGAGAGATCTTTCCCAGAGCACGTGGCTCCGGGAAGATGGATGACGGGCCTGGGAGGGCTTGCCTGGGCCACGTGGTGTGGCCCGAGGCAGGCAGGGACGGTGGGGGGAGAGAGAAAGGAGGCAGGGACGGGGAGGAAGCCAACTCACCCTACTGCTTCTGCCTCCTCCTGCAATGGAATGAGGCTGGAAGCAGGAGGCAGGGCTTATTCATGTGCCCACCCACCCCAGCCCCTCACTACCGGAGCCCTGTACCGGGGCGCTCTGGCCCCATTCGAGGCCTGTAGAGAGCACCATAGTTGTGACCATGAGGACTGTAACAAACACAAGTAAGCAAAAATTATGAGCCCCTTCTGCATATTCCTGGTGACACCATGAATGATGAATCACACAACGCTCTGTTCACACCCCAACAGTAAACAATAACACACTATGAGAAAGTCAAGTTTCAGACCTTAGAGAGCCACCATAAAGCCCATGTGAACACAGTTCTGGAATGTTACATGACCTAAATGGATAACACAACACATCTTACAGATCAGTCTCGTCTCGATAAATCTCCCAGTCCTATCGGGATGTTAGTTGAGAAAAAGAAAAAGAAACAGCCTGATTTGGTCTTTTAACTTCAACCACAGTTTGATCTTGCAGACATCTGCAGGTGAAGAATTTCACAGCATCACTGCAGACATTTCTCACCAATGTCCTTAGTATATTTTTATCCTTCCTTTCCTCCAAGGACATCAGGATAGCACACATCATTCTCCATCTCCATTTTTATCCTCGCAACAGATTAGGCTGAGACACAGTGGGGAATTTCAGATTACCGTTTTAAAGCCATTATTGTACCATCCTGGAGTAAACCAGAACAGGGGCAGCCATTTCACACAGCCTTTCCCCTACAGGTAAGGAGCCATCTCTGAAGCGGTTTGGCATTTCAGACTGCGCCACTTTGTTTTCCCGCCCTTTTTCGCCCACACAGGCGATCTTTGTCTTTTTTTAATGTTCTTTTAAGAGCGCTATAGCGCTATAACACAACACCAAAATAGCACAATAGTGACCCCATTGGGATGCCTGGACTCCATTGAGATACATGAGATTGAGGGATTTAAAAATAGGAAGTAGTAAGCTTGGGAACACAGTTTGAGAGGATTTTTTTTAAAACACTAGTTCCTTCCTGGCTTGCAAACAGCATCCTCCTCTTGATGGCCAACATTTCGGGATGCCATGCCTCCAGGGGGGACCTGGGGATCCCCTGTACAGCTTATCTCCTGCCTACAGATATCAGTTCCCAGGCATATAGCGAATGCTGTGGAAGGAGGACTCCATGGCATTGTACTCCATTGAAATCCCTGTTCTCCCCAGATGTAGTGGTCTCATGTACCTCAGTGGTCCAGGCATCCCAATGGGGTCACTATTGTGCTGTTTTGGTGTTGTGTTATAGCGCTATAGCGCGCTTAAAAGAACTTTTAAAAAAAGACGGAGATCGCCCACACGGGTTAAAAGGGGCGGGAAAACCTCGTCATCGGAGGAAGCGGTATGGACTGGCCCAAAGTCATCCAATTATCTTTACATCTAAATGGGATCTGAACCCAGGTTTCCCTAGCCGTAGTTCAGCATTCTAACCACTTTACCACACTGGTTCTTACTTTCTAATAAAGCTACTGTAAAAGGCTGGTTCAAATGCAGGCAAATCTATGATGCACTAGGGCTCAGGCATTCAAGGATTCTTCATTATTTTCATCCTCTGTGGGCTTGAAAGCAGATAACTGGACCACGGAAGGCATGGGCAGGAGAAACTATAGTTGCCTTGTTTCTTGATACAGTAGAAATTTTAAAGGCACAGAGAAAATATTTAGGTTGTAATCTGGCATCCACAGTCATAAGGCAACTATGCAGGACTCTGACATCCGGGAGCACTGTTACAGGTGTCATCCTCCAAATCCCATATATCCACAGACTACAAAAGGAAGAAGACAGCAACAAAGCCAAGCACAGTGAAGGAAGCACAGGGCTTACATAGCAAATGCCAAGTCACCACAGACAAAGGAAGCAACTAGATTGCACTGATGCAGCTGGCAGCCCTTGTAAGCTCCCACAGGATCAGGGTCCTACCAATCCCCAAATTTAACTGTTCTTTGACACTGTGGCACTGCATATTGAAACAGGAAAAGTATAGCACAAGTATAACTCATAAGTCTCAAAGATGCCAGTGACCTTGCAAATACCAGAACTCACCAGCAAGAGATGCTGATAGAATAATATAGTAGGAAGCTAAGAGGGAAATACATGTTAATATCTACATTTTCTTCCAAGAAATGTTTCGGAATACAGGCAAAGTAATTTTCCAGGTTACAGTGTTCTTTAAACCAAAAAGTGAATAATAACAAGCAAAAAACAAAAAAAGCTATACTTGTTTTCATCTAAAACCATGACAAATTCCTAAATGAAGGCATACATATACAAATACATATATATATGAAAGCATAATCTTCATTGTAATGTACTTACAATCAGGGCTCTTTTTGTAGAAAAAGCCCAGCAGGAACTCATTAGCATAATAGCCCACACCCAACAGCAGGAACTCATTAGCATATTGGGCCACACCCCTGACAGCACAGCTATTAGCACATTAGGACGCACCCCCATGTTACCAGAAGTGTGGTTATCCAGCCACACCCACCTTTTGCTTCTTATTCTGTTTACCCTGTTTGTTGTCAAAACCCAGGGCTTTTTTGTAGCAGGAACTCCTTTGCATGTTAGGCCACACACTCCTAATGTAGCCAATCCTAATGAGTTTCTGCTGTTGGGTGTGGCCTATTATGCTAATGAGTTCCTGCTGGGTGTGGCCAACTTGGGAGCCAGCCAGAACTCCGTTCCTGTGCGTTCCTGCCCCAAAATAGCCCTGCTTACAATTATACAGAAAATCCTGATTAGGATTTAAGTATGAAAGTAATGTTGATATAGCACTGCTATTCCTAACAATTCACCTTTTTAGCATATTGAATACAGTGTTCATAATGTACTATGTTTACAAGTTCTGACTGATTTTGACCCCTTAGTACAATGCATACACATATGTGATTTTCCAGTTTCTAAATGGATTTGAAATCTCTACAAAAAACAAAATTATCAAACATGTATCAAACAACTCCTCTTCAAAGGAGCTTGAGTTTGTATTTGAGATCCACTGGGTGCTCAGAATGAAACAGACCGTCATATGGATAATTCTTCCAAGATTCGAGTTTTCAGAAGAGTAGGAATGATCAAGGCTTTAAAAGAATTTTTTGAAAAACAGGTCCAGTCAATTTGTCCGCTACTGAAAACATCAGAAACATCTGCAAGACTCAAAACCTCTAGTAATTAACAAGTATTAGTTACATCTGGTTATTCAATCTGTGTGCATATTATTTTTATAAACAACAGGATGATAAATTACAAATGACTACTGTTGTATTTATATATTTTTATTTTCAAGTTGCTACATTCTCAAATGAAAAGCTTTTAGCAGGACTCAAACTATACTCATAGCATAATGATTTGATCCAAAACAAATGCAACAGGGCATGCAAGTACTTTTACATCTAGTCTAACAATCCCTATCCCAAAATTCCCATATCAAGTCACAAATTGCATTTCAGAATCTAAGCTATGCCCTCACATATATCTCTGGGTAAGAGCTGTAGACTTAGAAGTCACATCACATTTTCAAACTAATCTTTGCAAATATGAAAGCTAGAATCTTCTGTTTAAGCAGAATTTGGGATTGTCAAGGACTCCAGTAAATCCTTACACAAATGTGCCCTAGGGACCATATAAATCCACATCCCAGTCAGACTAGAAGCAGACCATATACTATACCAAAAAGATAAGCCCATGTACCAAACCAAAACACACAGACCCACAAACACCAGTTATATATATTCACATAGTCATATTCATTCAGCAAGCAAAATGAATAAAGAGCAAGCCCAATCAAACAGTTAAAAGATAACTCTTGTTTTTGTATAATATACTCTACTTATAAACATAATTTTTCATTTCTTTAGCCACGACTTCTAATTTCTTCACAACCACAGCTTTGCCTTAATGGGTTCCCTTTCCCCCACCTATTGAATGATATTTACAGCCTGGCCTCAAGCTACAGATGGGTGAAGTTAGACATAATCAATGCTGTGCAGATTAAACTGGTAATCATCTTGCTAATAAAATGTAAAAATAAATGCTCCTTGCTTGATAGTGATTAAAATTGAGGGCACATTCCACCCTCACATATCACTGTCAAATCCTGGAATGCTGACCTTCAGGGAGAAATACTTGAGAAAAGCCAAATTTTAAGCTATCCACTGCAACTGCACAGAAGGAAGAAAGATGAAGGCACCATACACAAACAAGAGGTGAATGAATTCAGAGTATGAAGCTTACTCTGCAATCCCTATGGACACCAATTTGGGACTAAATTCAAGTGAGCTCAATGGGACTTCCAAGTAAGCCACAGACATCTAGTTTGGGAGAAAAGTAAAGCTGTCTGGTATGTCTTCATTTCAAATACAGAGAACATTTCAAATGACCATGTTTGTTTGCTTTTAAGTTATTTCTTACATCACATTCCTAGGGGATGAAGAGCCTCATATTTATCAATCGGCCCAAAGGTACAACCATTCATTCCATCGGGCACCACAAATCATTATTACTCCTCCTAAAAGCAGCAGCTGGTCCCTGTCACCATTATGAAAGCAGAAAAACTAGGCTTCTAGTTAGTGGCTTCTACATAGGTGGGAGATTACAGATATGCAGAAAAAAATATTATCCTCATATCTGTGGGACCACCTTTCCCCTATGCTCTGCCATGACAATTTTACTGATCTCAGCCGGGCTTTCTACAGGTGCCACCCTGCAAACAGGCAAGATCTGCAGCTGCCCATACAAGTATTCTTTCTTGTGGCCTAATGGAATAGCCTGCCTGATGAAGTCAGGAAGGTTTCCACTCTCCTGGGATTCTGCAAAATATGCAAAACTGAGTTATTTAAGAGGGCATTTTTATACAGGTAACAGGCCTATACTATAAATGGAATGGTTCAGAAAGATGCTTCAAGGAACAGAAAAGGACTGTGAATTTATACTACTGTGTATGTATCGCTCTACTATCTAATCTCTGCATTGCTTAACATGTTGTATAATATATAATTAAGCTTTGTTTCAGATTTATGCAATCCTAATATTGTAACATTGTATACTGGATGCCTCATCCAATTGATTGTATGGACTTACACTGTGTGATCTGCCCTGCGGTCTCAGTGAGAAAGGTAAACGATAAATAACATAAATAAAATTTGCTCTTAAGTACTTGGCATCAGTTTGCTCAGAATGAAAAGACAGAGGGAGGTGAAGAGCCCCCGAAAGTGTAAATTACCCTGAAGGAGGAGAAATGACAGGTGGGATTTCCTAATTGTTCCCTCCCTTCCACAGTTCCTCACCATTTGTTAGTAGGATGGTGAAATGGGGGCACAGACAAGCAGGGTGGTTTTTTAAAAACCATTTCCAGAAAACATCCCACCTATGGGGAAAAAACACTAGTTTATAAACAAACAACAAGAATAAAGCATAATAAACCTAGTCCAGTAGCTATGGAATACTGAATGTAAATGAAAGAAAGGGGGATGGGAACAGAGGTTGGGGAATTGCTCTACTCAATACCCTCCTAAAACCTTTACTATCTGTCTTCAGGATATTATGAGCTGGTGAGTGTATGCCATGAGTTCTTTCCCTAACCCACACCTAGGGTGTTTTTAAGGACTGAGAACACTTTGAAGCTTTAAAAAATCCATGTGAGGAAAGGTTTGGGAGGAGAGGAAAAGTGCTTCCTTCTATTCTAATCAATGACACTCTTCAAAGGGCAGTTTTAGGTACAAAAGGGGAAACCCCTAACCACTTTTAGTATCCTAGAATGGGATGCAAAATTAGGATCAGGGATGTGCACCATAAAGTCCACTTTCTATAAACCTAATTCTCCCGCCCCAGAACTCATGATAAGTTCAGATAAAGATACCTCTCACTTGCATTGTACCACTCAGATTCAAACCTAATGAGCTAGGGTTACCAGATGTCCTTGTTTTTAGAGGACATGTCCTCTTTTTTTGGTGTCCATCCTCTTTTGGGCTGTTTTTTAAAAAAAAACTGATGAAAATGTCCTCTTTTGGGGTTGAAAGGTTAGGAATATTCCTAGTTAGTAGAAACTACCACAGCTTAAATACTAGGGTTATTTAAAATGAGATTTGTCATAGTAAAGTAGTCAGTCAGGAAATCTGTCCTCTTTTTTGCTTTTCAAAATATGGTAGCCCTAAATGAGCTGCTTACCGCTCACTTAGCATTTGACGCTGAAAGGGTACACTTTAGGGCGAGGTGTACAGGAATCTATTAATCAAGGCTCTGGAATTTAGCAGTGTTGTGCTATTGCACAAGGGATGAGAATCTTGGAACCAAATTATACCCCCAGCATCCACATTTTTCACAGTCCCTCGACTTGGTTCCCATATTCCAAAATTTTTATATACTACAAACAGCCAATGGCCTGCTGAAGAATGCTTGCAAAGCAACCCCCTCCAGACAACTAAACGTGAAACCGTATGATGTTTACACAGAAATAAGTGACACTGAGTTTAAGGGGACTCCCTCACCAGTTCAGGACTGAACCTAAATAAAAAATTGCAAATAGTTACATTGGTTAGTGGAAAAAACCCAGCAACTAAAAGTTGTGTCGCCAGAACCTTGTGCTTGATGACCTTCTCAGCCTTGCAAATTTCCCTGACAGTACACCCAACCAATTTCAAATCCCCCTTGCTTTCAAGTGTACATAGCACCACCACCTTTTCCAGCATCTTTCAGCACCATAAAGCGCTGACCACACCTCCCCCCAAAGCCAGGATGGTATTCCTGGGATTTTGATCAAGAATCTCTGTGTGATGGCTGCAAGATGTGTTAGCCTACTGCCAAATATCATATGCCCAATTCTGGTCTAATAGAAATACTTTGTGCAGCAGCTCACGCAGTTATTGCTAGATTTTGGAAAGATAAGAAAAGACCTACCATATCTGATTGGTTCTTAAAAGTTCAGGAATTCTGTATAACGGACAAATTAGCAGATTCTATGTTACCAGGTGAAACCGAACCTTATACCTCTAACTTTGTTAAAATTTGGTTTCCAGTTCTTGAATACTTTGCCTCTCAAAAAGAACTTGAACCTATTCTTGAAACTATTAACGTTGTGTATTCATTTGACTGACTTTTGCTAGTTCTTCCCTCAATGTAGCTTACTCTTGGTTGTATTATTGTTACAATTGCATATTTATAGCTGACTGTTATTACTTTTTTGTTAAGCCTGTATTTGTCTATCAATTTCAATAAAGAATCTCTGTGTGCAGCAGGGGCTTCCATGGCAGAGTAGGATTTGACTTCATTAAGCCTGTATTTGTCTATCAATTTCAATAAAGAATCTCTGTGTGCAGCGGGGGGAGGACAAAAACAAAAACCAACGGAAAGATAATAAAACCGTCCAAATTCAGACAGTGATTGGAGACTACAAGAAGTTACCTCTGAGCATAATTATAGCATCTTTCCCTGCCCATTTTATGATCTTCATGTGAAATTTGCAGTTTGCCACACAACTGATTTCTATGCAAGGATTTTGTGTATGCAAGGCCATTTAGAGGAAGGAACCCCGCACCCCATCTCTCCAGAGCACAAACGATCTCTTTCAGGCACCAGCGCCTAGCTTTTACCATATTAAACATATCCCAAGATTAACACAAAGAAGAGAAAGAAAGCAGAAGGCTACTTTCTCTGGAACTAACAACTACGCATAATAAAGGAAAGTAAGAGTCAATTTTCCTCTGGTTTCGCAGTAAGAGATCCTTTTTATATGCGACATCTGAGAAGTATTCGGAAAAGCAGCCCTTAAGAGGAGAAGGAAGAACTCTGAATGATCGTATTGCCACCTAAGTGACTTGAAACGCTTTCCTTGCAGTGAAGACACTTCTGGACAAGACCATCCTGGGGTTACTAACCTGCACCCCGCAACAGCAGAAAACGCTGCCTCTCACCAGCAATCCGCAACACTTGTTGGTGTTACAGAAAAAAGGCTCCCTCAAGAACTCGTCACCCTACACAAGAGATCCCCATCAATAAAGACGGCGGGAAGGGCCGACTGAATCATGGTGCTTACGTTCCCTGGGAGAAGAGGTTTGGGTCAGGCGCTCACAAGCTCGAGAGGGTAGGGGCAGTTCTTTCCATCTGTTTCGAAACGGCGTCATTTGTTTTTCTTCTGTCCGTGAACTGTTGTTTTCGAAGAACCCAACACACTGTTTTCCATGAGCAATGAACAGCAACGAGAACAATTACACACACGCCCCACTGTGGCTTCGTTGGGCACTGCAAGCTTGCATACAGAAAAAGTGCAGCAACTGTTCAGATACTCAAAACGACTTAATTACAATCGACCGGTATATCCCAGCACTGTACCGCCTCCAGGTAACAGCGGCTCTCCAAATTCCAGCCAGAGATTTTGCCTGGCATCTGACAAGGGGAGCTCTGATTCTCTCAAAAGCTAATATCCTGAAAATCTTGTTGGTCTTTAAGATTCTCCTGGACTCCAATCTTGCTGTCTTACATGGCAACTGTTACACAAAATCCTTTTAGCTGGAGATGCAGGGACCAGTGTTCCCTCTAAGCTGAGTTAGTGTGAGCTAGCTCACAGGTTTTTAGCCTCTGGCTCACAGATTTTTGTCTTAGCTCAGGAGGGATGGCTCCAGAGCAAACTAATTTATACAGTAGCCAAATTACTCGCTCACAACTTTAATGCCAGTAGCTCACAAAGTAGAATTTTTGCTCACAAGACTCCACAGCTTAGAGGGAGCATTGGCAGGGACTGACGCTAGGGTTGCCATTCTCTCAATGGGGGCAGGGGTTTACCTGTTTTCAGGGGCCCCAATCAGCCACTGCCCAGCTGTCTGGCGGGGGAAGCCCTGCCTTCAAAGAGCCCCGCCTGCGCCAACATGCCTGGCACAATGATGACATCTGAAGGTGATGTCATTGTGCAGGGCATGTTGCATGGAGGACGTTCTAGCATTTGAGGAAAACTCTATGGTTACAATAGAGTTCTCCCCCAAACGCTAGAGCGTCCCCTTGCAACGTGCCCTGTGTGATGACGTCACTTCTGGGTGATGTCATTGTGGCATGTGTGCAAAGCGCATACACTGAAAAGTCCCGATACTAAGGGACCCCACACTGGCAGCCAGGTAAAACCTGGCAACCCTAATTGACGCAGTCCACAGGTTCTGCCGCAAAGCAGTAATTCCCCCTTCCTTTATTTTTAAAAGTATAACACCTTTGCACCCTGTGACCAAGGCTGAAGCAGGATTCAACCTAGCAATGGTGACTGGCAATGGCCAGACTGGTGCAGAGGTTAGAATGTCATACTAGGGCTGAGAAGAGCCAAAGCCAAATCCTACTCTGCCATGGAAGCTCACTGGGAAACCTTGGGCCAATAACCGTATCTTACACGGTTGCTGTAAGGTGGGGGGGAAGTAGGAGAAAGGGATAATAATGTATTTTTAATCTGTAATTTTACAAAATTTACACCCCACCTTTCTGCTCTTATAAGGGCCACCAAGGCAGCTAACAAATTAAAATATATAATAAAATCATTTCTTTAAAACCATCAAAAAGGACATCATTAAAACAAAACATACCTAAAATACATATAAAACCATAAGTAAAGCAAATAAAACATTGGGCAGGAAGGAGGGATCATTGAAGGAATGCAAAATGAAACAAAGAAGTCTTCACTAGCTGTTGGAAGACAGCAACAGAAGGGGACAGACAAATCTCCCTAGGGAGAGACTTCCAGAGTTTTGGTGCCACAACCAAGAAGGCTCTCTCTCAGGTAGCTACCCATCTAATCTCAGAAGGTGAGGGCACCCAAAGCAGGACTTCTGAAGATGACCATAGTGGTCAGGTAGGTTCATAATGGAGTAGGCAGTCCTTTAGATATGCTAGTCTCAAACCAAACAGGTCTTTAAAGGTCAGCACCAGCACCTTGAATTGCAGTCACTAAGCATGCAAAGTTAGCATGTAAGAGATCCACAACTGGGAAAAGTGTTGTGCTGGCATTTGTACACATAGCAGCCTAGCTTAAACCAGACTGGACATATTGCAAGCATAAACTCTGCTTTTGGCCAAAGCCGCTAACAAGGTCACAATAGTATCTGGGGAGGAGGGGGCTGGGTGGATCCAGGTTCTGGAAAGCCATAGAATGCCGATTCTCAAAGAACTTCCTGGTGGAACAAAAATAACACATTTTATGCAAATAAAGGCCAGTTCCCATTGGAGGCAACAATCATACATATAGGATATGGTATTTACCCTGGCCCGTAGCTAACATGGGGCCCATGGGGCCCGGCCCCCTTGTGTTTCTTCTGGGCCCCCTCCCTCCAGGGCTGCCTCCAAAGTGCTCCAACTTACCACCTGCACTGTACTTCCATTTAATTAGCTGGCGGGCCCCCCCAAGGCCCCCTCCCAAAGAATTCCCTAGCTACGGGGCTGTATTTACCCCTCAATCTCAGGACTCCTGCTGGCAGCCTGACCACTGAAAATGTGTGCGATGCTCCTTTCTACAGGGTTACCATCTTTTTATTTATTTTATTTATTTATTTACATTATTGGTAGTCTACCTTTCTCACTGGGACTCAAGAGGGATTACACAGAGTGAGTCAATGCAATAATTAGGATGGGAGAGTCAATAAACAATCCTGGTGGACTAGGATTGTAAAAATCTGGAACCAACCAGAAAACTAAAAACACAAAGCATAAGTATTAACATGGCATGTGGAAGAACAGTCCAGGTCCAGCCTCCAGGCCCTGTTCTACCCTGTCCTACAAGGCTTTCTCAACACGTGGAGAGGCTTTTCACTCTCTCTGGTAACCTGCCATCACCAACTGACCTCTGCAGGACTTGCTTGCTGGGAAGATCAGGACTTCCAGCTTCCCTTCCAATTTCTGAGGCCTTGCCTCTGTGTCTCCCGCTGCCTGGCGCTTCATCACCACGGGAACTATATACTGCCTTGTGCACCCCTGGAGAAATAGCTGCTCGCCAACTGACTGCCTTCCCCCGGCCCTCCATTTAAAATAGCATGTCCAAGACGATGGAGGTCTATGTGGTGCAGAGAACCACTACCAGCATCAAAAGTTATAACATATTTATTAAAAAGGAAATGTTCACAAGCTTACTTTTAGCACAGCACCAGATTGAGCAAGGGATTCAAAATAAATGGGTAAAATGCAATTTCTCTATCCTTCTCTCTATACATGCCCTTTCAGATGTTAAAATATAGTACATGCCCCTTAGCTTAGAATGTTATAGATTTCTACAGAGTTCCTTTATCTTTCAGCTTCGTTCAGCTGTCCAGGCCAGCAAATGGCAATGGCCACCTCCTCCAGACCTCAGTTAAGAGTTCTGTCTCCTCTGATGGACTCAGCACAAAAGAGCCCCTCCTCCTCGCTTCCAGGAGCTCTATCGTCTCTTTCCCTATCCCACTAACCAGGTCAGGATGGATCAAAGGAACTTTTCCTGACATCTCCAGAAATTTCTTCCTGGAGTTCTTCTAGTCTTAATTCCTCCAAATCTCTGTTCCCTGCTTGGAGTGGAGGGAGAGACTGGACCATCCCACTGTCTCTAGTGAGACCTATTAGCATTTCTTAAGAGGTAGCTGAGGTGAGCCTGGAAAGCCATTGACTGACCTCCCCACCCCTGCCTGTTCCCTCCCCAGAAAGAAACACTTTTAAAACCTCCTGGTAAAGGTTTCACTCAGGTCAGACCTCTAACCAAAAAATGAATTTCTTCACATGACACATTAAATGATACAAAATTACATAGCGGGCTCTTACTTTCAGCAAACTATACACAGTAGTATTGACCACAGGCCCTAATCATTTATTCAAGTAACTTTGAGAACCATTTTGTACAATACAATTTTGTTACCTGCACAGAAAAGCCCTCTTTATAATTCACTTTTGCATAGTCTCCAGAAAGGCAGGAGAGTGGGAGCCTTCCTGATCCCCTTAGGCAAGCCACTCCACAAGGTGGGGACCACAATGGAGAAGGCATGTTCACAGGAAGGCCCTGCTCAGATGAGCAGTGCGTAGGGGGGAAAGGTGGTCCTGCAGATATGAGGGACCAAGGTCATGAAGGACTTTGCATGTGATAGCCAATACCTTAAATTGAGCTAGGGTTGCCAAACCCCCCCCCCCCGGTTTGCCAGGGGTCCCCCATTTTGGGGGGGTTCTCCCCGCCGGGGGCCGGCATGGCCGGTGGGGGAAGCCCCACCCCCAACACACCCAACACCCACAGCCACCCATCTCTCTCCCTTTCAGAGTGTGCAACCCATGTTTCATCACAAGCGCGAACTCCGCAAGCTTGCAGGGAAATGCCAGCTTCGTTCTTAAAAGGGAAACGCAGCTGCTCTTAAAGGGGAAACGCCGGCTGCCGGCTATTCCTGTGCGCGGGGGTGGGGGGGGCGGCAGACGTCCCCAACGTGATGTCATCATGTTGGGGATGCCCCACCCCCTCCAGGAACACCCCCAAAGTCCCCCGCTGGGGGTGGAAGATGGACTTGGCAACCCTAAATTGAGCCCAGTAAGTGATGTGCAGCCAGTGGAGTGACTGCAGAATGGGAATAATATGCATGCTCTTCTAGCTCTTGATAATAGCTGGGCTGCTGCTTTCTATACTAACTGGAGTCTCCAAGCTGACTTTGAGGAGAGACCAATGTACATTAAAGCAGTCTAGCCTCAATGTTACTGTGGCATGGATCCAGGTGGCCAGATCAGCCATATCAAGGTAAAGGGCCATCTTACAGGATAGGCTGCATTGGAAGAAAGCATTTTTTTGCACCTGCATTAAATTACTACTCCAGCAATAATACCAGCCAGTGTTGCTGAGTCTTCTAAAAGAGCTTGATCTGCAGAATTCACACGTGGACACATGAAGCTGCCTTGTACTGAATCAGATGCTTGGTCTATCAAAGGCCCAATCTGCATCTGCCATGTAACACTGCTTCTTTCAGCTGTGGCGCCAGCTTCCATTGCCTCCCATTTGGCTCAGTATAAAAGCTTGCCGTCTGCATCATGTTTAGGGAGAGCATGGGAGAGGGGGGGAGGAGTGACCTCTCGGGGTGCCAGCAGGGCACTCAACAGTGCTGCACTGTGGGGATGAAATGGCACCCATGACCCCCCCCCCCACAGAAAGTAAAGAGGGTGACCTGGGGGAGGGGGAGGGAGTCAGGAAAGACCAAACGAGCTGGGTAAAAAACACAAAACACCTGGCGGTTGCCAGGCAGAGTATTCTGGGGACTGGCCCAGGAAATAACAAATGGTTCAGGGGTGGGTGGGCTTCCAACCCCCCCCCCCAAAAAAAAAATATGATTGCAGGAAAATGTTCCCTGGCTGCTTTTAAACACAGACGACTGGATTTTCAGTTAACTTGTTTCCTTTCTGACAATTTGCGTATCTCCTTAGAAAAGATGGGGGGGGGGAGAGA
This sequence comes from Gekko japonicus, assembly GCF_001447785.1. Taxonomy (NCBI): domain Eukaryota; kingdom Metazoa; phylum Chordata; class Lepidosauria; order Squamata; family Gekkonidae; genus Gekko; species Gekko japonicus. Next base: position 155,410 of record NW_015174870.1, on the reverse strand, counting down.
ATTCAGATCCAGTTGTCTGCATATCACTCACAGCAGCTTGGACGGCGGGGAGGAGCAATTAAACCACTTTAAAAACAAATCCACAATGCAGTAAGACGCCATAGTGACCTTGGAGTCACCACTAAATGGCAATAAAATGATGCAGACAGCTGATGCTGAGACGAATCAATACGAGAGCAGATGTGGAATGAGATGCAGACAGAAATTTGTTAGACGGTGTGGGTTCGGTGGACCAACGGCAGGAAAGACCAATGCAGATTGGACCAAAGTCAGTATTGTTTACACTGACTCAGAAGCTCTCCAGGGTCTCAGGCAGAGGTTTTTCACAGGATCTACTACCTGATCCTTTTGACTGGAGATATCACGGATTGAACCTGGGACCTTTTGCATAATGAGCAGATGCTCTTCCACCAACCACAGCCATTTCCTGGTGACAATGTGTTTCCATGCCATGAACACTTTCAGTTTCTAATGACTGTAGAGGAAGTTGCTGTTAAAGACAGTGGAACACATCAGGCTTGGGGGTGGGGTTTGGCAACTCGATCTATTAACATGGATGGGGTCCTTATTACAAAACAGGCTGTGCTCTCATAATCACTTCTTGGGCTGATTTACAACATTCTAAGATTTCCATAGAACACCTAGAACATAGAGTCCTACAGCTGTGCGGGAAAGCTGTGGTTGCTGAATTTCTTCCTATCATGCAACTGTAAGAGACTGGGGCAGAGAGTGGTCTGTTTAGCAGATCAAAATGTGCATAGGGATTCCCATTAGACTCGTGGTTATTGTTATACATCCTTTTAAAAATGCAAACTTTTCACTCAGAAGTGCTTTTCACATCGTTCTCCAAGAGATGTACAACGAGACAATCGTGTACTGCTATGTTCTACTTAACATTTCAAATTATCTCAGGAAAAAAGTCATTGAAATCACAAAATTGATCTAATCAACTCACTATGAGGAAATGGGAGCTTCATTTGCTACTACTGATTGATTAAAATTGACAGGGGAAATGCTAGGAGCTAGAAACAATAGTCCAGCCAATTGACTTGTTTGTATTCTGTGCTTTCGCCAAGGAGCTTAGGGCAAGGGACATGGGGTTATCTCAGTTTACCATCACAACAAGCTCATGGGGTTGGGTAGGCTTCAAGGTGACCTGATATAAATGACAGCAGTCCTGTAGTAGTGCTGTAGAGCAAGTGCTACATTATCACCCTTGTATGACAAATTATACCTCTTTTAAACACTTTCATAGGCTGAAAGACAGTGACTTGCTCAAGGCAGCCCAATAGATTTTATAACTGAGTGTGGGCTGAACCCATATTTTCCTGGTCTACCTAACATTCTAAACTACTGTGTGATACTCTCTCCTTATATATAATTGAGTAAGAACATTCTATATGAACATTCTAAATTTGGCCCCTTTAGTGTATGGACGCTTGAATTGTCAGTCAGAAGACGCTGGGTGGGTTGACTGGCTGCTTTGTGCAGTCCCGCCCAGCGTTTCAAGGTCTTTTGCATATGGAAGCTGATTGGACTTCACTGCATTCCACACCTCAAACTCACCCCCCTCCCCGCAAGGCAGTTGGAATGTCAGTTGCATATGGAACCTTCAAGGTCTTTTGCATATGGAAGCTGATTGGACTTCACTCCATTCCACACCTCATACTCCCCCCCCCCAAGGCAGTTGGAATGTCTGGTGGTGTGTAGGTCCCAGGATCATGTTTTAAAAGCTGCCTGGGGGATTATGGACCATTCACACACTTTCAACCTTAACATACCTCATAGGGGGAGAGGAGAATGATGACAGCTGCTTTCCCTAGGCAGAGGCGGGGGGGGGGAGTAAACTTGAAGACAGACAGGCAGATAAAGGTTAGGCTGATGGTTGCCTGGAAAGGACATAGGGTTGCCAACTCCAGGTTGGAAACTTCCAGGATAGTTTAGGAATGAAGCCTGCTGAGGGTGGGGTCTGAGGAGGAGGAGGAGGAAGAGAAAGAGGAGGACCTCAGACAGATACAATGCCATACTCCCCACCCTCCAAACAAGCTGTTGCCAGTCTCCAGGTGACAGCTGGAGAGCTCTTAAAGCTCTGGTGCTAATTCAAAGTGCTGCAATTTGTCGACAGAGTAGTGTTTTGGCAAATCTTTAGGAATTGTTTGGTGCATTTACGATGAGGCACCCACCCAGAGCCTCTGGCATTTTCTCACTCTGCTGGCATCAAAACCAATTTAAGGCAAAATAAGAGGCTACTGAGAGGGGAGGAGATAAAGTTGCCAGCTTTAGGTATGGAAAATCCTGGAGATTTGAGGAGTGGAGGCCGGAGAGGGGGACATCAGACAGGTTACAGTGCCATAGACTCCACCCTCCAACCCAGCTATTTGCCCCCCCCCCCAATGCTGCCCTCTCCAGAATCCACCCCCCAAAACTCCAGGTATTTCCCTCCTTATAGCTGGCAACCCTACTTTCCCCTCAGTGCCTGATGGTAGGCAACTTAGTTTGGTCCAGTCACCTACTTTGGCCTTTGGGAGAAAACACATCCTGATAGGGTTGCTAACTCCCGATGGGAAATTCCTGGAGATTTGAGGGATGGAGCCTGAAGAGGGTGAGGTTTGAGGAGGGGTGGGACCTCAGACAGGTACAATGCCATAGACTCCACCCTCCAAACCACTCAGTCCCTCATGGGGAACCATTGTTGCCAATCTCCAGGTGAGGGCTGGAGACCACTCAAAATTACAATTGCTCTGCAGAAGGGAGGGCGGAAGTCAGCTGAAGTCAAAGGGGCAGATAATGGTAGGTTGATGGTTAGCTGCGAAGGAGATGGGGTTGCCAACTCCAGGCTGGCAAATTCCTGGGGGTTTGAGGGGTGGAGCCTGTAGAGGGTGGGGTTTGCGGAGGGGTGGGACATCAGACAGGTAGAATGCCATAGACTCCACCCTCCAAACCAGCCATTTTGTCCTGGGTAACAATTGTTGCCAATTTCCAGGTGAGGGCTTCAGATCACTCAAAATTACAACTGCTCTTCAGGGAGCAGAGATCAGTTCCTCTGGAGAAAACAGTGGACTCTGCCATTATACCCTGCTGAGGTCACCACAGCAAAATGACACTGTTTGCCCAAAGCCAGAGCACTCCCCCAGAGCCTCTTTCTAGATCTCGTTGTATTTATTTCCACAACGGGCTTTACTGCTAGTTTAATATAAGCCAGGTGGAAATTCTCATTATCATAGTAGCATTCGTTGAATATGGGTCACCTACAGTCATGACCGCTTTCTGTTCCAATTCTGTGGCATGCAATAGCTCTCAGCAAATATATCAGGATGTATTTAATGACACTGCTATTATTCATTCATTGTTCACTTACCTATGAACTTTTTGGAACAGGAACTAATATATCGTTTTGTTTTTACAAATGCATTATAAGTGGGCTTTCATTGTTCTCCTGTCCTCCATTTTATCCTCAAAACAACCAGGTTAGGCTGAGAGTGTGTGAGTGGCCCCAAGTCATCCAGCAAGTTTCCATGGCAGAAAGGGGGATTTGAACTCGGGTTTCCAAATCTTACTCTGACACTTTATTTCATCATTATGCATTTTACTATATCATAGTTATATGATATACAGAAAGTGAAGAGGACCTAAAGAGCCTCTTGCTCAGAGTAAAAGAGGAGAATGCAAAAGTGGGCTTGAAGCTCAACATCAAAAAAACAAAGATTATGGCATCTGGCCCCATCACTCCTTGGCAAATAGAAGGGGAAGTCATGGAAGTAGCGACAGACTTCACGTTCCTGGGATCCCAGATCACCACAGACAGTGACAGCAGCCATGAAATTAAAACCCTTGGGAGGAAAGCGATGGCGAACCTAAACAGAATGATAAAAAGTAGAGACATCACCCTGCCAACAAAAGTCTGCATGGTCAAAGCAATGGTATTCCCAGTAGTCATGTATGGCTGCGAGAGTTGGACTATAAGGAAGGCCGAGCGCCGAAGAATAGATTCTTTTGAACTATGGTGCTGGAGAAGACTCTTGAGAGTCCCTTGGACTGCAAGAAGATCAAATCAGTCAATCCTAAAAGAAATCAACCCTGACTGTTCCCTGGAAGGCCAGATAATGAAACTGAAGCTCAAATACTTTGGCCACCAAATGAGAAGGGAGCACTCACTGGAGAAGACCCTGATGCTGGGAAAAATTGAAGGTCAAAGAAGACGGGGACGGGAAAGGATGAGATGGTTAGACAGTGTCATAGATGCAACGAACATGAAATTGAGCAAACTTCAGAGGATGGCGGAAAACAGGAGGGCCTGGCGAGATCTTGTCCATGGGGTCGCGAAGAGTCGGACTCGACTGTGCGACTGAACAACAACAAATATCATAGTTATTTCATAATCATGCTATTACTATTGTAAACCATAAAATTAAAAATAAGGATGAGCAGTGGCTTTTGTTGGCTGTAGAGTTAAAGTAGTGCAGAGTGCTCATGCCTCTTGGAACAAAAAATGATAAATAATCAGTGGAAAAAATGATCATGAACCATTAATTCATAAATGTTGTGAGGGGGGGGGCGAAGGAACATTCAGAGGAAAGTGGAACCTTTGGTAATGGGATTTACTTCTGAGTTGATATATGATAAAGTTTTTCAGACGGTGACTGCAGCTGGGAAATTAAAAGACGCCTGCTCCTTGGGAGGAAAGCGATGGCAAACCTTGATAGCGTAATAAAAAGTAGAGACAGACATCACCCTGCCAACAAAAGTCCGTATGGTCAAAGCAATGGTATTCCCAGTAGTCATGTATGGCTGCGAGAGTTGGACCACAAGGAAGGCCGAGCACCGAAGAATAGATGCTTTCGAATTGTGGTGCTGGAGAAGACTCCCTTGGACTGCAAGGAGATCAAATCTGTCAATCCTAAAAGAAATCAACCCTGACTGTTTCCTGGAAGGCCAGGTACTGAAGCCGAAGCTTAAATACTTTGTCCACCGAATGAGAAGGGAGCACTCACTGGAGAAGACCCTGATGCTGGGAGAGACTGAAGGTAAAAGAAGAAGGGGGCGGCAAAGGATAAGATGGTTAGACAGTGTTATCGAGGCAACGAACATGAAATTAAGCAGACTCTGGAGCACGATGGAGGACAGGAGGGCCTGGCGTGATGTGGTCCATGGGGTTGCGAAGAGTCAGACTCGACTGTGCAACTGAACAACAATAAAGTTTTGCTTGTGGTGATTAATTTTATGGGGAATATAGAGCTAAGTTGGGTTCTTTGTAGAACCTCAGCTTCAATTTCAGCTTCCTGATGCCTGTATAAGGATGAAACTACTTTTTTGTGGACAATCCCCTAGTGAAAACTGTTGCTGGAATAAGATTTGTTTTACTATTTCATTGTCAAGATCAATAGGTTTTTAAAAATTTAAACACCCACACATACACACAAACATTTTTGTTATTTTCCATATGGCCACTAGGTGGCACTTATTCGTACTTGAAATTGAAGTTTTGATTACTTGCCAGTTCATTCAAGCACTAATGTTGTGAGGATAAAATTTAATTTTTTAAAACATATTTATTGTATATCTCTGTTGTAAACCGCCCTAAGCCCTGCTCACAGGGGAGGGCAGCCTAGTAATTAACTAACTAACTAAATAATGTTTAACTATACTAGGTAATGTGTTCTGTAAAAACTAGATCTAATAACCTGTGTTCTCTGATACATTCATTTGTAAATCCATTCCTAGAAGGCTTCTATATTTCCTTTGTCTGTTTATTTCTCTCAAGAAGGGAAGTTATTCTGTCACTCCCAGAGAAGAAACATTATAAAAGAGTCATCTTCCTGTGTACAACTTTCTGGCAAGTTTTGAGTTACCCACCTTTCTTCATCCAAGACAACACCACATTAGGGTTTATTTTGTTTCATTTCTTTATTGTACTCAGGGCTATTTTTGGGCAGGAACGCACAGGAACGGAGTTCTGTCTGGCTTCAGAGTTGGCCACGGCCACTACAGCCAAAACTTCTGCGTGCGTGGCTACAGAGGGAAGGCCTGGAGAGCGACCCCCGCCGGCAACTCCGAGGTGGGTGGGCCAGGGGGGCCCCTGGAAGGATCGGGGATGCATTTAAATGCCTCCCCGTGCCTTCACTGGCCTGTCCAAGGGCCGGCTTGCCCCGGTGCCCCACAGCTGCAGAGCACCTGGGCAAGCCAAGGGCAGGTATGGGGGTGTGGCCTAATATGCTAATGAGTTGTGAGGTCAGGGTGTGGCCTAACATGCTAATGAGTTTCTGCTATTGGGTGTGGCCTATTATGCTAATGAGTTCTTGCTGGGCTTTTTCTACCAAAAAAGCCCTGATTGTACTTATATCCCACCCTATCCCATGACGGGTTGCCAGCTCTGGACTGGGAAATACCTGGAAATTTTGGGGATATAGCCTGGGGAGGGGGCACGGTTTGGAGACAGGAAGGACCTCAGCAGGGTATAATGCCACTGAGTCATCTGGAGAGCCATTGTAATAGTGGGAGATCTCCAGTGCCGCCTTGAGGCTGGGAACCCTATGACCTCATACATCCATTCCAAGATGGTCAGAAAATATAGCAGAATCTGAAGCATTGCTTTGTGCCCTGGATGTGCAGGTGTTTAAAGCTGAATTTCTGGAAGGCAGTGGACATATGCAGGACATTATTATACATTTCATGTTGAAACACAAACTCCACTACCATACCCCTTTTCAGAAGGGCTAGAATTGAGCGAGCCCTTGCTTTATATGTTTGACATAAGATACACTGTACTTCCATAGTGGGGGAGTTTTGGAATAGGAAAGCCCCAAGTAGTTATTTTCCCCTTCATAAAATATATTTTGAATGTGTGTTACTTACACATATGTTGCTTGTTAAAGTATTACCGCTTTTAATCTGTGTGATCATGCAGATAATTCTGGCATAAATAGAAGTAACTTGTATCTTTTGGAAATGTTGCTCTGGCTCATGCATGATGTCATACTACTTTTTTTTTAAAAAAAACTGTAGCCATTTCTGTTGCTTGGTTGTATAACTGAGTACAAGATGTTATTCTACCACTACATTGAAATTAGTTTGAAAATCATGACTCAATTCTGTATAAGAATAAATACACACAGCTTCGCAATTAAAACCTGAGAATATCCTTTTTTCTGTGAATATGCCATTCTTATGCATTACACTTGTCATTACAGATATCAAGTCAAACAGCTTTATTAAATGAGCAAATCTAAGGACCTGAAAGGAAAATCCACAAAATAGTTTGCTGTTGAAATAACAATAACTAGCAGTAAAGCTCGTTGTGAAAGCAATACAACAAGATCTAGAATGAGGCTCTGGGGCAGTGCTCTGGCTTTGGGCAAACAGTGTCAATTTGCTGTGGTGACCTCAGCAGGGTATAATGACAGAGTCCACTGTTTTCTCCAGAGGAACTGATCTCTGCTACCTGAAGAGCAGTTGTAATTGTGAGTGATCTGTAGCCCTCACCTGGATATTGGCAGCAATTGTTACCCAGGACAAAATGGCTGGTTTGGAGGGCGTAGTCTATGGCATTCTACCTGTCTGAGGTCCCACCCCTCTGCAAACCCCACCCTCTCCAGGCTCCACCCCTCAAACACCCAGGAATTTGTCAGCATGTAGTTGGCAACCCCATCTCCTTCGCAGCTAACCATCAACCTACCATTATCTGCCCCTTTGACTTCAGCTGACTTCTGCCCTCCCTTCTGCAGAGCAGTTGTAATTCTGAGTGCTCTCCAGCCCTCACTTGGAGATTGGCAACAATGGTTCCCTATGTGGGACTGACTGGTTTGGAGGGTGGAGTCTATGGAAGTGTACCTGTCTGAGGTCCCACCCCTCCTCAAACCTCGCCCTCTTCAGGCTCCATCCCTCAAATCTCCAGGAATTTCCCATCTGGAGTTGGCAACCCTATCAGGACTGGCCCCAATGTGTTTTCTCCCAAAGGCCAAAGTAGGTGACAGGACCAAGCTTAGTTGCCTACCAACAGGCACTGAGGGGAATGTAGGGTTGCCAGCTCTAAGGAGGGAAATACCTGGAGGTTTGGGGGGTGGATTCTGTAGAGGGCAGCATTGGGCGGGGGGGCGAGGCGGAAGGACTCAGCAGGTATAATGTCATAGGGTCTACCCTCCAAAGCAGCCATTTTCTCCAGGGGAACTGATCTCTGTCATCTGGAGATCAATTGTAACAGTGGGAGATCTCCAGGTCCCACCTGGAGATTGGCAACCCTAGGGGAAAGTCAGCTGCACAGCAGGGGGTTGAAGAGAATGGTTTGATGGCTGCTGGGCCAAGATTGGCAACAATAGTTCCCCAGGAGCAAATAGCTGGGTTGGAGGGTGGAGTCTATGGCACTGTAACCTGTCTGAGGTCCCCATCTCCCCAGGCAGCTTTTAAAACATGATCCTGGGACCTACACACCACCAGACATTCCAACTGCCTTGCGGGGGGGGGAGTATGAGGTGTGGAATGGTTTACAACCCCCCCCCCACAGCCACTGCCTAGGGAAAGGGCAGTCTTTCCCTGCAGTGGTAACCAAAGCAGCTGACATCATTCTCCTCTCCCCTTTGAGGTATGTTATGCAACTGAAAATTCCAACTGCCTTGTGGGGGGGGGAGTTTGAGGTGTGGAATGGAGTGAAGTGCAATCAGCTTCCATATGCAAATGACCTTGGAACGCTGGGCGGGACTGCACAAAGCAGCCAGTCAACCCAGCCAGTGTCTTCTGAGTGGCAGTTCTTCCGGCCTAACACTAAAGGGGCCAATTTTAGAACGTTGGTGCCCACTATTCAATTATTATAAGGGAGAGATAATGCACTTCAGGTAGTTCTACAGAAGTTTACTTTAATATAACAAAGAAACCTGCCCACAGATATATAATTTATGTTTTTTTGAATACCACAACACTGGGTAGCATACTAAGATACAAAGAATGAAAGCACTCTATTGAATCATTGGTATTTTATCATTTGAAAAGTACGCTATTGTATAATTTGTATTTTATATAATTACTGAGCAAAATGTATCAGACAAGTCCTCGGTATTCAATAATGCAATACACAGAGTGCTCTACTGTTTTCTGATAACATCTGGTTGGTTTCGACATAAATCTTCAAGACCACCATCAGCTGCATGTTCAGTAAACCATATAAAACATGCTGATATTTCATGTTACATACTGGATGACCATACATCCAGTGGGTGGTGCTGTTGATTTGCTTAGCATGTCAGTATCTTAAGTAGCATGTCAATAAGTCATAGTTCAAAGTTTGAATTCGGTGGCACCCCAAAGACCAATAAAGCTTAATTCTGGGTATAAGCTTTCATGTGCACACATACTTCATCAGATAGTAATAGTGTACTCCTAAGAATGCATTCCTGGGAGTAACCCTCAAGAAATAGACCTGAGAAGGATTCTGAGTAGACTTGCTTACAATGCCCCTGTTAATGAGGCTAATAATACATTTTCTCACTACATGGGCTAGTCTGATACACTGGGTAGAGAACTGGATTTGAAGTACTCCCCCCACTTATCTTACAGAATTGGCTTGGGGGTGGAGTGGCATAGCTGCACCAACCCTCTGTATCCAGTGATGCGGGTTTTCCAGAAAAAAACTGAATAGGAAAAATTTCCATAAAATTTCCCAGGGCCCAAAGTAGAGCAAGATCAGATTTAGCACTTACACACAGTGGTAGAACATTGGTCTGATTTAAACAAATATTTAGAAAACAACTTTTAAAAGTACCCCATATTTGATTAGGAAAAAGAATAAATTAAATGTTATTTAAATTTATAATCAAACAAATTCAAAGCTTTATATGAAAGTGAGGTTTACAGATAATAGTCTTTTTTAAAAGTAAAGAATATAGCATATAGTTCTCTTACATTGTTAAACATAAGAAAAGACATATGCACTGAAAACCGTTGACACTAATTTCAGCACACCCAAAGGATTGTGCATGATATACCATGGATGTGGTTGTCTGCTCATCTGTTTCATCTGTTTCTTCCATAGAGGTCACTGGGGCACATCAATTCTACTGTTGCCATCTATAGCATCACTTGTATTACTTCTTGTTTATGTATCAGGTTGGTGATTACAACATCTCTTCCCCATATAAGAGGAGGCATATAAATAAGAGTTTTAACTTTGGTTTGATTTGACCTGCACAGGTAATCTGGTGAATTTATGGCCGAGTTCAGACTGGCAGTTCGCCCTGATATACGCGCGTTTCAGAAACGTTCCACAACCAGATTAAATGAGCTGTTCACACAGGCTCATCTGTCAGGCGTTCCCCACCTGTACTCAACCCGTCTTCTAACGCTTCGCTCCCAAGTTTAAAAGATACCTGGTGAAAGTGGTAGCAAACCCTGGAAAGCGCGATTATCCTGCGTCCATCCCGCACCAACAAAGTGTGAATGCCAAAAGCCACATTTTTATGTGCGCTTATGCATTCATGTGCAAAAGCACATATCTCCAGATTACAAAAAAAGAAAGCCGCGCCTTACAGCCGTGCCTCCAGGCCAACAGTGTGAACATTTCCTTGCACCTCCTCCCGGTATGCTCCCACATCAGTTGCTGCAGTGTGACCGGGAAAACCCGGAACAGTTTGTTCCGGCTCTTTTTTGCCATGACTCCCTCCCGCTTCAAAGTGCCAGTCTGAACTCAGTCTATAACTTTGTTTTAAAAGATTTTTATTTTATTAGTTTTTTTTTTATTTTATGGCCTACCTTTGTAAGATTCAAAGCAGATTGACACAATTTAAAAACCACAATACAATCCTATAGCTTAAGATATCCCGTAAACCAGGGGTCCCCAGCATGGTGTCATGGGTTGTCATGGTGCCCGCCAACACCTTTCCTGATGTCCAACAAATTTCTTTAGAAAGTGGGTGGAACCAGGTGGGGCTTTGCCCAGCAAGCCTTCTTCTGATTAGCTGCTGGAAATGTTATTGTCTGTGCAGAGTTTGAAAAAAAATGTTGCTTTGGCATCCGCTGCTGCCATAGCACAAGGATCTTCACTATGTGAATGAAGATAAGCTGCAGCAGTCATTTCATGGCTGGCTCCACCTCCTGTGGCAGCCATTTTTGTGGCTGTGCCCAATCCACTGTGACAGAATTCCAGTGGTGTCTGCAGGCTCAAAGAGGTGGGGGTAGGGTTGCTAGCCTCCAGGTGGACCCCGGAGATCTCCTGGAATTACAACTGATTTCCAGACAACAGAGATCAGTTCCTCCAGAGAAAATGGAGGATGGGCCCCATGGCATTATACCATACTAAGGTCCTCCCCTCCCCAAACCCCACCCTCCCCAGACTTCACCCTCCATATCTCCAGGAATTTCCTAACCTGAAGGTGGCAACCCTTGGTTGGGGACCCCTGCAGTAAATAATGCATTTAATTAGGATTACAGAAGTAGAAGACAATGTGAACAAGAAACTGCCTAAGCAAGCACAGTGGAATTACAAAACTGGAAGACAGTGCCATAACAGCAAGATGAACTGTTTCGTTCCACTACACTCTAATAGTAAAAATGTGCACCTGAAAATTTACAGGGTTGCTGTGGAGAGGGCTGAGGGAACAAAATTCAGGGGGCCCAAGTCATGATGCGTCCAGCTGAATGCCTTTCCAACTATTTTCTTTTAATGCAGTTCTGGCTGCAGCCACTAGGGACACAGGGAAGTCTGAGTACATTAAAAGGCACTGTGACTATTCACTAGACTTGCCTTTCTGCAAGACTGAAGCAAACTTGCCCAGCAGATCATGCTAAACCCATCAACCAACCCATTACTGGAGCAAGACAGGCCAGCATGGCTGATAGCTGCTACAGTAGTTGCAGCCTGCAGCCTGCAGCCTGCAGCCTGCTAACAAGTTGTTGTCTCCAATAGTCTATCCTTTTCTTCTTCCTTTCCTTGCACCCAGCTCAGTCAGATCTTGCAAACCAGTGTTTAGTGTGTTGCAGCAAGATAAAACAACCTCTCTCTCTCTCTCTCTTTTCCTTAACCTCTCTACCTCTTTTCCACACTTTTCTCATTCATTTCTCTCTCCATTCACCTAATTTTTTCTCACCCCCCCCATTTTTAAGATTTAGCCTCAACTCCTTCTCTCCCCTTTGCTGCTTGGCAATAGAATTTATTTAGTAGTAGTATAGTAGCAAATATTTGTTAATATTATGAACAGAGAGGGGGGAGTTAATAATCCTTCATTTCCATTGCAAATAGATACTCACCTGGCCCAGGATACTCCCATGCCTTTCAATTTGGCCCTGGAACTCCCACAATCATCCTGAAGCTGGGGGCCAGCTTTATAACATTTATTCTCCTAGCTTTAATCTCTGATGAGTTATGCCTCCCACAAATCGACAGATTAACATACAGTCTGGTTTTTGTATCACTATAATATTCATGGTAACAGCAAACAAAGTGATTTGTTTTGTTATGATATTTAGTTTGGATTAGGGTCATCGGGGGAGGTGGAATCTTTGTCTAGGGGTCAATGGTAGCTCTCAGCAGCCCTGAACCTTTCCATGGTGCCTTCCTGACCTCTTCAAACAGGCTATTCCACAAGGTGGGAGCCACTATTATTATTTTATTTAATTAATTAATTTATAAACCACCCTCCCCCAAGGGGCTCAGGGAGGTGTACAACATTGAGTAAACATACAATAATTAAAAGACATAAATAACAGCTAATTACAGTGAAATCAACAAGATAATATACTAGGAGTAAGGCCCGTTGTGGGAAGAAATACAATGAGCTCTAGAAGGAAGCTCCAGGTGAGTGTTCCGACTGTGACTGGTAGGGTGGCAGAGGGAAGGGGAAAATAGAGGGAGGCAACCCATGTTTATTTCCTTCTGCTTAGCTATAAGACAGAGCTGTCTCAAGTCATTTTGCTGCCCCAAGTGGGTAGTATGGGAGGACATCCTCATGGTAACAGGTATGGTTCCCTCCACCCCTGACTTATGTTGATTTGGGGCTATGCAGTGGCAGCTAAGCTAGAAAAGCACCTCCTCCTATGCCATGTCTTCTGAGTTCCAAGGATCTGGAAAGCAATCCATAGCCAGTTACAGGGTTGCCAACTCTGGGTTGGGAAATACCTGTAGATTTGAGGGGTAGAGCCTGGGAGGGCAGGGTTTGGGCTGCAGAGGAACCTCAGCAGGGTATAATGTCATAGAGTCAATTGCCCAAAGCAGCCATTTTCTCCAGGAGGACTGATCTTGGAGATCTCCAGGTGCTGCCTAGAGGCTGGCAATACTAAGGGGAGGACCGGACCTGTAGATTTGAGGGGTAGAGCCTGGGGAGGGCAGGGTTTGGGGTGTGGAGGAACTTCAACAGGGTATAATGCCATAGAGTCCACTGCCCAAAGCAGCCATTGTAATAGCTGGGAAATTTTCTGAAGGGGAAATGATGTGCTGTGGCTGGGGAACATGGTGATTTCTGGGAGATCTCCAGGCCCCCAGGGAGATTGGCAACTCCAGTGAACGTTTAAGGGAAGATTGGGATATGTATTTTACCTCAGGACACATTCAGTGACTCGCAACAGCAACGGCAAACTGTTTAGAATGTTAGAGGCAAAGGCCAATCAGGCCACATATGCAAATGACCTCCGTGTTCTGACTGGCTATTGGGGGGAGAGGAACAGCAAACTGTTTAGAATATTGGAGGTGAGACTCAGGCAACACAGCCAGTGGATAGGGACAGCTTCTGAGTGACATATCAGGGAGCCAACTGATTTGGGAGCGTGTGGAATGTTCAGGAGAGTCCATGGCCAAAATAGAATTATTATATAGAGAGATACCAGATCATTGATGGCATACTGTTCTTTGTCACCCTTCATAGTGCAAATTGTAGGCCAGATATGGCAAAAGGCCAGCACTGTCCTCAATTGTAGGCTTGGTGGAACATCTCTGCCTTACATGCCCTGCAGAACTGAGTTAGGTCCGGCTGGGTATGGATGTCACTAGGTAGAGAGTATTGAGATATATGTCAGAGTGATAGAGGTAGCAAGCAGTTACTATAGATCAGTTTGATCTGTTTGTCAGACCTAGCTGTCATGGATCCAGTGCAGTTGCCAAAGCACTGGTTGGATATGTGCCCTTTTTGGGGTACCTGTAAGTACCCTTGCTGCTGCATTCTGGACAAGCTACAGTTTCCAGGTTGGCCTCAAGGGCAGTCCTATGTAGAGTGAGTCACAGTAAGCCAGCCTTGAGGTGACGGTTTGCATGGCACTGTGGCAAGGTCAGGGGTGGTGAGGAAGGGGGCCAGTTGACTGACTTGGTGCAGTTGGAAGAACGTCCACCTGGCAACAATGGCAACCTGGGCCTCCAAGAGCACACCTAAGCACCTGATGGTTGGCATGATCATATGGCCTTGTGTACAGAATAGCTAGGAGATCCCAAGATTGTCTGGTGAGCCACTGTAGAGAATACATGTGAACAGGCAGTTGCCAATCTTACCCATTTGCAGGGTGGCACCTTCAGAAGGCTTTGTTCAGAGGTTTGTAATGTACTTTACAGGGCTGCAGCACAACTGAACTGGAAAGTCATTATCCTTACCTATGGATAATGACCTGAAAAACATTAATCACAAGTTTGAAACTACGAAGCTTGTAATATTGTTACAGATGGGAAACTTCAGGTAGAGATAGACCAAGATCTGCTAGTGAATTTCTACCAGGGGCTCATTTCTACTTGTCTTGGTTCCCAGACAAACCTCCATGTTCATATTCAGAAGCAGTATACCTCTGAATGCTGGCTGCTGAGGTGCAGGCAACAACACCAGGAGGTGCTAGCCTTTCTGAGCCCCTGGAGGGTTTGCTGCCACTCAGAGTAGGTATTACTGAGCTAAATGCAATAACAGTCAGACTTAGCGTAAGAGCAGCTTCATATTCTCATGAGTGTGCATTATTGCCCTTCTTGTATAAGTATTGTCTAAATCAGGGGTGGCCAAATGGCAGTTCAGGAGCCGCATGTGGCTCTTGCAAACAGTCCTAATTTAATGTTAATAAAAAAGCAAATTTGCATATTTTTCAATAAAAATGTGTGTGTAATATTTGTTCATGTCCTGAGGCTCTCAAACATATGACGTTTATTCTGTGTGGCTGTTATATTAAGCAAGTTTGGCCACCCCTCGTCTAAATCCCGCTTTCCTAACTTCAAGCCATTATGTATTCCACAGAAAAGATATATTTCTAGGAGAGTTCTGCTGTTGCAACATCGGGCACCTAGCCAGTATAATCAGAACTGTGTCTGCTACATTTTTAGCAGATTTTTTATGGCTCGGCTACATGGACTGCTCTTCATTTCCCAGTGTTGACCCTTGCCTGTGACAAAAGGGCTGTTTGGGAAGTACAGCTGCACCGTGCAGCCTGTGAGATGGAAGCACTGAGCTTTCTCTCTCAGGACAGTAATAATAACATTTATATCACTTCACAAAGAAGGGCGCTCCTCTGTTCTTCCCATATATAGTCATGTTGAGGAAGAACAGGAGCACAGAGACATTAATTCCAATGGCAGGTTTATGTAGTGAAGGCAGAAGGTAAGTCTCAGAGCAGTAAAGGAAAGGAACAAAGGGCAATGACTTTGACACTTGAGTGGCTTGCTTGAAGCTGGCAAAAAGAGACATTCGCATCTATTCTTTTGTGCTCCACTTGACATATTATTGGTCTGGAGGGACAGCAACAGAACTGAATGGATAGTGGGGGAGAACCGCAGTGTGCGTTTCAAACTTGAATTCTTCACATGATCTGCGTTGGACAGAATATCATAGACCTGAAACAGATACGGTTAAACAGGATTAAATCCCACAGAAACCAAAGAGGTTTGCCATTAAGTCATGATTGACTAGTTTGTTCCATTTATGTTAATGGGGCTATAGTCAAAATTCATTGTACCTGGACTGGCCTGTGTGTCAACAGATCCTGGATATGTTCTTAATAAGGCAATATTCATTTTATACTGCAGTGTGAGGTAAGCAGTCCATGCTCAGTGAACCTTAAACTGAGCTCAGGAAATCTTAATAAAATCAAGTTATGGGAACTGGTTATATTTACCATGTAGAAGCACTGTCAGATAATTAACACCTCTCCTGGGAGATGTCAAAACATATCTTTGTTATTTTTTTTAATTCTGCAGTACTGAGAAGGAGGAGGAGGAGGAGGAGATTGGATATATACCCTGCCCTTCACTTGGAGTCTCAGAGTGGCTTACAATCTCCTTTCCCTTCCCCTCCCCACAACAGACACCTTGTGTGGTAGGTGGGGCTGAGAGAGCTCTTCCCAGAACTGTCCTTGAGAGAACAGCTCTGACAGAACTATGACTTGCCCAAGGTCATCCAGCAGCCACAAATGGAGGAGTGGGGAATCAAACCTGGTTCTCCCAGATTAGAATCCGCACACTGAACCACTACACCAAATGGGCTTGTTAAATTAAATTTAAATTAAATATTGTTTAAATTCAATACAGTGATATAAACAAAATGATAATAGTTCTTAGGGTACCACCCCACCCCTCCAGAGCATTGGGTTGAGAGATTCTCTCCTCTTGTCTATAGTACACAGTAGTTGATCCAACTATGGATTCAGAAGTATGTATCAAGAGCCAACTTCAACATTTGGGTAACCGTCGGTGCACATTGTTAAGGCTTGGATGTCCCTATTGTATCCCCTTCTCATAGTTATTGAGCACATATGCTGCTATGAAGGTCACCAAAGTGTCAGTGAAAACTACTCCTGTGGCAGGACATGAAATCTGAACCAGGGCATCCTATAAGAATTGCTGCAACGTGACACAAGAACATTCCTTCCTCGCTCCAGGAAGTCTGCTTCCCTCTGGGTCAGCCAGCTGAAAAAAGGCAGGCCTGATATAGAAGTGATACAAAGTGAGGCCAGAGCCTGCGTTGTCCTGTGCAGAGTGACAAGGGAAGGCACAAACTGGCTCCGTGGCATAGATTTCGGAGTTCTATAAACAGTCAGAACCTTTGGTGTTGAAGCTTTCTTTGAGGAAAATGCTATTCAGTCATCAAACTGTGATACTAAAATCTTGCCTAGATGCACAGTTTGTCACTTGACTCACAGTGGAATCCTGAACAGGATTGGCATCAGTGGATGTCGAGTGTTAGGATTGCGCTGTCAACTGATCACTCAGTAGTCTGGTAATTTGCTACCTTTCGGTAGCAAATTAAATATGCAGTATTGTGAAGTGTCTAGAAGGCAGGCAAGGTAGTTTTTATTTTCATAGACAAACAGCTTGGGGGGGGGGATTTGGACCCAAGAAGTGGTGGGAAGAGTGAGGGTAGGATTGTCAATTCTTAAACCGGTCCCTGACTGTTTAATATCAGTCTGTTCAACATCAGTTTAACCATAGCAGGTGATATTATTTAATGTCATGCCACGAAAAGCTTCAGCTGGCCATTTCCACTCATTAAACCTCTATTATTCAAGGGACAGGAAATTTTTCCTATCCAGTTGGCAACCTTAGATGGGGGGGGGGGGTTCTTTACCTCCCCACTAGTATTACATCCCAAATCTCCCTCAATTCAAAATTCATGTTTTGAATACCAAAGGGCATTCAAGCTGTAGGTGGGAAAGAATTGATCAGGACTCACTTGTGCATGTCTCTGAGTGCTTCGTAATGTCTATTACTGTCCCTGGATAACTATGATATCATGCCTTCTAAATGTTCCAAATGCTGTTTTTGAAACAAGCATCACCAGCGGGTGGGGTGTGTGTTTCCCTGTAAGAGATAGTCTTCCACTACACAACTCGTAAATGGCAACAAGAGAACAGTGCTAGGAGACCTTGCCCACTTAATGGGAAATATTCTAATTGACCAGCTGGTAGCAGTGCACATAGTCAGACAAGTGAGAACCTCCTCTGCAAGTCAGGTGGGCTTGGGAGAGAGGTATGCCAATGGCCAGAGACCCTGGAGACTGCTAACTGTCTTGACCTATTAGAGAGGCATCAGCGGAATGGCACTCATGGATCAGTGAGGCATTATGCAACATCCCCATTTCAAAATTCCTGGTTTTAGACTGTTCTCCAAGATGCAGTCATTCAAGAGCCTCCAGTGTGTATTTTTTGAAATACTTTTAACAGGGCAGAATAACCAAGATCCAAGATCTCTGGCACAGGTCACATTTAAGAGCACGGACCAGGATATCCTTGGTTCAAATCTGACAGTCATAAAACCATGGGGTAACATTATAGAAGTCATTATCTATCACCTGGAATCTGATTTATGGTCTAACATGATAGATAGATAGATAGATGATAGATAGATAGATAGATAGATAGATAGATAGATAGATAGATAGATGATAGATAGATAGATGATAGATAGATGATAGATAGATAGATAGATAGATAGATGATAGATAGATAGATAGATAGATAGATAGATAGATAGAGATAGATGATAGATAGATAGATGATGATAGATGATAGATAGATAGATAGATAGATGATAGATAGATAGATAGATAGATAGATAGATAGATAGATAGATAGATGCACATAAATGCAAGCATATATATTGCAATCTGTGATTGCCTTCCTTTTTAATTTAGATGTTCAATTGACACAGACTAGGATGCCATGGTGCTCATTGCAAACTTATTGCTAACTGGCTTTTACCATTGTTACTAGTCATGAACAGTCCCATATAAAGTACAATTTCCTAGGAACAGAATAGATTATCTTTGAATGTGATGGAGACAGTGTTGGTCGCCCTGACAGACAATCTCTGCAAGCAGTTGGATTGAGGTGGGTCAGTGCTACCGTTATTACTTGACCTTACAGAAGTGTTCAACATGGCCGATTATGAACTTTTGACCCACCACCTCACCAATGTGGGGATACATGAGGTGGCCCTGAAATGGCTCTCTTCATTTCTCCTTGGTCCCCCGACAAAGGGTGGCACCAGGGGAGGATATGTCTACCAGGTACCCCTTATCATGTGGGGTTCCTCAGGGGGTAATCTTTTCCCCAATGTTATTTAACATCTATATGTGCCCCCACACCCAGCTGGTGACACCCACCTATATCTGCTACTAGACAGCTGCCCGGATACCATCCTGCAAAATCTGGCTATGGTCTTGGAGGCCGTGGTGGGGTGGCTAAAGAAGAGTAGTCTGAATCCAACAAAGACAGGGGTTCTGTGGCTGGAGGGTTGGGTTGGGGCTCAGACTTCCCACTCTTGACAGGATGCCATTAACACCAGCACAATTCATCAGAAGTTTGGCCATGACTCTGGATGCCTCCTTGACCATGGAGGCCCAGGTCACAAATATTGCCAGACTGGTGTTCTTTCATCTATGCTAAGCATGGCAATTAGCACCCTTCTTGTCATGCCCTGACCTAGCCACAGTAATCCATGCAATGGTCACCCCTCCAGGCTAGCCTACTGTAACTTGCTCTATGCTGGCCTGCCCTTGAGACTGACTTGGAAGTTCCAACTGATCCAGAACACAGTGGTGCATGTCCTGGCAGGCACACTACAGATGGCATATATACAGCCTGTGCTGCACCAGCTACACTGTCTCCCAGTGGAATACCGAGTCAGGTTCAAGGTCTTAGTATTAACTTTTAAGACCTCAAGCATGTACCTTCAGGACCGTCTCCTCCGGTATGTCCCCAGGAGAGTACTTCAGTTGGAGGAGAATAATTTGTTGGTGATCCCTGGCTCCAAAGATGTCCAGCTGTTCTCAACTAGGGCCAGGGCCTTCTCAGTCTTGGCCCCAACCTGGTGGAACGCTCTGCCGAACACCATCAGGACCCTGTGGGTTTTAATGCAATTCTGCAGGGTCTATAAGGCACAGATGTTCCACAGGGCTTTTGGTTGAGGACAGCAATGGTATCCTGCTCATGGGGTGATGGCGCAGTCCAGTATGGGAATAAGATTTATTAGGGTACCATCTTGGATTTTAGGTTCCTAATTACATGTTTAACTGTATATTTGGATTGTTGTATGATCTTATTTATTGTTTTATCCTTGATGTATATCATA
The DNA here is from genome assembly GCF_001447785.1 of Gekko japonicus. Classification (NCBI taxonomy): domain Eukaryota; kingdom Metazoa; phylum Chordata; class Lepidosauria; order Squamata; family Gekkonidae; genus Gekko; species Gekko japonicus. The sequence goes on along the minus strand of NW_015174870.1, from coordinate 135,408 downwards.
TTACTACTACTAATACTACATCATTTCTGAATCACCCCATCCCTGAGTACACAGAGCTCTGGGCAATTTACAACAGGTTAAAGCATACAAAATACAAATTAAAAATGACAATCAATTAATCTCAATTACTCAATCTCCAGATGGCATTTGTAATTTAATTTAATTTAAGAACCTTCTCTGAGTTGTTCTTCTGCCTCATGGGCAGGTTGAGCAGGAGGCCGGAGCAGGTGGAATGGAACAAAATAAGCTGCCAGCTATGATGGAAACCGTTGCTGTCCTCAACCAAAAGCCTGGTGGAACATCTCTGCCTTACAGGCCCTGTGGAATTGCATAAGATCCTGCAGGGCCCTGATGGAACTTGTCAGAGAGGTCCACCAGGTTGGAGCCAGGGCCGAGGAAGCCCTGGCTCTGGTTGAGGACAGCTGGATATCATAAGAATGGAAGAAAAACCTTAAGGTTTAATGTGTATTACAGTGCTGCTATAGACACAAAGAAATGGTACTGATACAGCAATTATTTGACAATTTCAATTTATATAAAAGATCTGTGTGGTTATTTTGTGGCCTTTCAGCAAGGGATGGCAGATGCTATAATAGGATCTTGGCTCTAAATGAAAGGAGCACACACAAATAGGGTTGTCAACTGTCTGGAGGGGAAAACGTCCTGTTTCTTTAATAAAACCTTACTAGGATGTTATTTACCAGGTGGTGCAATTTACCTCATGCCATGAAAAGTTTCATTTATACACATTAAGTCTCTATTAAAGGGTCAAGACACTTATCTCGGTCTATGGGCAATCCTACACACAAGGAATATTTCCAGAATGACAAGAGAGACGCAGGAAACAAAATCAATTTATATTCTGTGATAACCCTTAACCCTGCCTTCACCTTATATTAAATGTCTACAACAAAGACAATCACTTAGCCTAGCACCACTTTGACAAATATGACTTCCCAAAATCATGGTCATTAAAATAGAGCAAAGACAAAGGCAGAGAATATATGTAAGGTGGAATAAAGAGGCAAAACATGGAGAGGTGCTTGACCCTTCTGTATTAGCAAACACGGTTTTTCAAATGGCTCCCCCAGATGGTTTTCCCCGGTCAGGCATATTTCTGGTCACAGATCTTGACTGGAGTGCATGGGGGGGGGGTGCGTTATGGTTGAAAAGTGCCTAATTTTCCATAGGAGAATAAGTGGGTAGGGGAAAGGGTAAGTGCATTTCCTCTCTGACAATTCTCCCTTGCAAATACTGCCCCCCCCAACCTCGAAAGGCAAACAGAGAACTGGGAATATGGGGATTTGACCTTATTGGACAAAGCACCCCCCCCCCCAAAAAAAAAGCATTTACCATGCAAGCTAGCAAGTGATAAACAAGTAGCAGCTCTGCCCTATTGAAGTATACAGATATTCCACCCCTGTGAACTCTTAAATCACTGAAGAGGATTGAAACAAAAGGTTTTAGGCAGATGAAGCAGCACACAAATAGCCTCTGAATCCTTCCTCTGTTGCATCTTCTCTTTTCCCAAGGTGATGCCTATTTTTATATATTCAACACACATGCCCAATATCACTTTACAAAACCTCACACTTCAGAGTAGGCCTTTCTGCCAAGGTCATTATCTTTATACAACCTAAATGTCAATGGCTGGTTGCCCTAAATACTCTTATTTATATAGCGCTCTCAGCAGGGAGGCTCCCATCTTATTGGCTCTGGAAAAGACACCATAACCTTCAAAGAAGCAGCCAGCTCAAGATCAAGCTTCTCTGCCCTCCCAGTGACTTCAAAGTAGGCCGTCAAAGGGCCTTTTCCTATTTCCCCAGGAGACTAGAACTGTCACGTTATGGCCCTGTGCATGGATGTGTGGCCCTGATCCAGTTCTAATTGTGCTTTCTTTGCATGCAACGCATGGCACTAGAGGGGAATGCATGCCCACCACACCCATATCACATACCGTGATGCACATGGAGACCCATATCAAAGGCAAGCACCTCCTTTCCTGGATTGTGTCTGTTTGAGGGCTACAGAAGTAATAAAGGAAGTTCACTTTTAAAAGCAGGGAGAAATATACTTGAATAAATGCGTCATGAATGTGATGCAGTGGTCGGAATGTCAGACTAGGATCTGGGAGACCCAGGTTAGAATCCTCCCTCTGCCATGGAAGCTCGCTGGGTGACCTTGGGCCAGTCAGACACTCTCAGCCTAGCCTACCTGACGAAATGGAGGAGAGGAGAATGATGTCAGCTGCTTTGGATCCTCACTGGGGAGAGAGGCAGAGTATAAATGAAGTCAATAAATAAGTAAATAAATGATGATCAGTGAATAGCACTTGCTATGCTTCGTACACCATAAATAAGCATTACCTCAATGAGTAGAAAGAGTTGGCTCAGCTCCATCTTCTGTTTTGTATGAGAACTACTGCCATTAGAAACGAAGACTGTCCGGCCTCAAATGGGTGGGTGGTCCTCCTGAAGAATAAGTTGTCACAGCAACATCTGTTGCTGGATGGGGTTTATGTTTAATGAACTAAAGTTGATTCATTTATTGGAACCAAAGATGTTAACAAGACTCGAGCAGTTTGCATTCTTTCATATCCTATGACAGTGTAAGAATTTGGGTCTTTTGAACCTGAGCTAGTTTCTTGGACTTCCAGTGCCCTCCGATCAAGGAATACATTGACACAAACTAGTGGCCAACTACAGTCCCTTGTAGCACATTGTTTCTTCACAGGGCTAGGGGGGATGAAGCGGAATAACTAACTCATCCCCTCCTATCGTTGAGGTCTACAGACTCCACAAACACTATTTTGCATCCAGTCATGCAGTGCGTTGGTCCAGCCCATATGTGTACTAATAAAGAATTATCAGATGAACTGGTTACATGAACATCCAGGCAATATGACTATGATGTGAGTCACTTTTTAAAAAATCTGGAATTTTATCCAAAAGCCAATATGTACTAGTGGAGTACTATGGGAAAGCTGGCTGGGCTATGCTTGACAGATTCACATACACTCACTCATGATTTCCACATGCTATTTGTTGAGAAACTCTAGTGAGCAGCTGCCCTGAGGAGAGGGTTGCCAGCTCCAGGTTGGGAAATACCTGGAGATTTGGGGGGGTGGAGCCTGAGGAGGGCAGAGTTTGGGGAGGGGAGGGACTTCGGTGGGGCACAATGCCATAGAATCCACCTTCCCAAGTGGCTATTTTCTCCAGGTGAACTGATCTCTGTCACCTGGAAATCAGTTGTAAGCTACAAGATCTCCAGCCACCACCTGGAGGTTGGCACCCCTATCTGAGTAGTCCGCACAGACAGTGGTGCATGCAAAAGCTGAACATCTCAAGTAGCTAACAGTAAAAAAAAAAAAAAAACCCTGCCCAGGCTGCTCTGATCCACTCAACATTAGATGGATCAAGGAAACAAAGCTTTTCATGACATGATTCTTGGAAGCCACTTCCTCAAGATCCAACACAGCTTCTCTTCATTCCCTACTTTGTGTTCACGTGTGTGTATGTACTAGAAAAAACTGCTGCCTTGTTAGGTGATAGCCTGTGTGCACAGTAGTTTATTTACAATCCACTTCTAGGCAGTCATGCTTTTATTTTTAATGTAGCCCTGCAAAGTAGCTATCTTTTTTTATACTTTGCTGACATAGTTAAGGAAAGACCTACAAGCTTGGGACGGTCCACGAGGTGAGTTAATTTTAAGGTTTAATAACCTCGGCAGCACAGCTATGAAGTAAACAAGGTTATTTTGGAGCCAATAACATGTGTTAGTGAAGAGGAACTACAGCAGCTTCATGGAATAACTAGTAAAGTTCCACTTTTCTTTGACCTTGAGAATCAAAGCTTACCCTTTCCCTGCTGTCACACTTAAAACATTCATTTCAGCTGTACTTCACACATAATACACTCCTATTATACCTCATCTAACAGTCAGTGTGATGATGGCTGATCTCAAAAATCAACTTTAGCTGCAGCAAAAACTAAATAACACTTCTCTTTTCCTGGTCTTAACAGGTGCATGTCAGGCAGAAAAACAACAAGCTACTTGGTTGCATCCCAGGGAGACTATTCTAGATGGATAGCCATATCAGTGTGTAGCAGCAAAACAAAACATGTGTCCAGTGGCACCTTGAAGACTAGCAGCATTTATTCCAGTATGAGCTTCTATGAGTCAGAGCTCAAATATATGTGCTCATCCAATAGGCAGTTGCATTCACACTAGGTGCTGCCCTTCTTTTGCTTAAGGTGTTCAGTATAAACGTGGCTGCGGTCACACGGAGCATTAGCCATGCTACAGAGACGGAAGATAGGCGGATTTTCCGGGCGTGATCACAGTGCCACATCTGGGAAGCGTAGAGCTCCCGTGGCTCACCCGAGGCTTCCCGCTGAAGATGCGGGATAAAAAACTAGCACCTCCGAGGTACTAGTTTCCGGAAACCACGGGGCAAGGGCGGGCATCTCATCATGTTTCCAATGGCATCCAGTGCCCGCCCATGTCCCGTCGTGAAAAGGTTTTTTTCCCCCAAGTCTCCATGGGATGTGCACAAGCACCCAACGGAGCATATGAACACTTGGGTTAAAAAAAAAAAAAAAAACGCCGATCCGCTTCTTTGCCACGCCGCAGGAGTGACATATGATCGGCATCTCCCCGGCACCTCCCCCTCAACCACGGGACGCCGGCGGGATGTTTGATCCCGCTGCTGTGCAGTAGTTCGCTCCGTGGCAAACAGCCACGCCTCCCCCACGCAATATCCGGCCCGTGTGACCGAGGCCTGTATCTACCTAAAGGATGAACACTTTGTGCACCTGTTGAAGCGAGCTCTGCCTCCTGAAAGCTTATGCTGCCCTAAATTTGACCTGGGACATTCTGCATGCAAAGCCTTCTTTCTGTGTGATAAGAGGGGTATTCACTAGAATGTTCCTCTAGGATGGGGGAAGCCTCAGTTCAAAAACCTCAGCCATCAAGCTCACTGGGTGACCTTGGAGCAGTGCTGTCTCTCAGTTTAATCAATTTCACAGGGTTGCTGTGATGATGAAGGAAAGGACCATGCATGATGCCCTGAGAACCTTGGAGGAATATAAGGATAATAAGAAGACATAATAACAATAAAGCATGTGTCCTGCAAGTCAGCTATGTCCCTCTTGTCCCTCATCCCAAACAGCCATTGTGTTTTCAGAAGGGAACTGGTGCTTGGTTCAGCTTCCCCCCCCCCCATCAAGTCACAGCTGACTTATGGCAACCCCATAGTTTTTTCAAGGTAAGAGGTTTCAGTGGTGGTTTGCCATTGCCTGCCTCTGCTTCATGGCCCTGGTATTCCTTGGAGGTCTCCCATCCAAATACTAGCCAAGGCTGACCCTGCTTAGCTTCCAAGATTTGATGGGCTCAAGCAAGCCTGGGCTATCCTGGGCTATCCTGGGCTGTGGTCAGATAACAGACTTGGCATGATCTGTCTGTGCCTCTATTTTATCCGGGGTTATTTGTTCCGGTTTGTTCACACATGCCACCTCACCTTAAGCCACCTCACCTTAATCCACCTCACCACGCACTCACTCCATAGTTGACTGTTCAGATTATTTATTTATTTATTTATTTATTTTTGGATTTGTATCCCGCCCTCCCCGAAGTTGCTGCAAGATAACCATGGAGTGGTCAGCCAGTTGGCATCCTTAAAAAAAAGTCTTTCACGCATGCACAGAAGTGCTCATTCAAAATGCTACTCCATTTTGACAGCTCTGTGATCCCTCTGCCAAGTACTGCAGGCCCTCTCAGCCTCTTCTGCTTTGCCTCTCTTCGTTGAAATGCATGGGGAAAGTGTGAACATCTTTACATGCAGATTTACACGAGAGTAGCCCTGTTGACTTTACTCTTTTACCCCATTTACTCGTGTCAATCATGGAATGCTCTCAAACAGCAACTCTGAAGCAGAAAACCAATTTTCTGCTAACACAATTTGCATGGGGGGGGAGTGAGATGGGGGTAGGGTTGCCAGCTCCAGGCAGGGAAACTCCTGGAGATTTGGGGATGGAGCCTGGGGAGGGCAGGGACCTCAGTGGGGTACAAGGCCATACAGTCCACCTTCCGAAGCATTCATTTTCTCTGGGGGGAACTGATCTCTGTAGTCTGGTTAACATCCACCACCACCCCCTTTTAGCCAAGGTCCATGCCCAGAAAGCCCTGCACATATTTTTGGGGCAGATATTCAGCCCAAGTTTGCTCAGAAGCAAGGATGCCTGGATTTTAAAATTTTTCCAGCTTTACCCAAGTCTCCCTGAATTAGGGATGCCAGCCTCCCAAGGTTCCCTGCCGATATGGGAGCCTAACTAGGGACTATTTCCACAACTCTCCAACCCCAAGAAACAGGAAAGAGGGTTTTTTGGGGAGAGGGATTTGTCACTCAAAAACAACTCCCCTGGGGGCTCCCAATCCTGACAGAATGTTTGGGTGCAGAACAGGCCCATTTGGGTGCAGAACAGCCAGGATTTTTAAAGTCAGGGGGCATTTAAATTTCTTACTGGGCACTGGCTAATCGAATTAAAAGTAATTTAATTCCGTTTCTGGGGAAAATAGAGAGGTGCTGTCTGACTCCACATGACCACTGTAGCTGTCCTTCATGCCAGACAGCTGTGCAGGAATACTCGACTCCTTCCCCACACCTGCCATTGCTCGGGGGCCCTTGACTGGATGGGAAGTCGGGGGGGGGGGCGGCTTGCCAGTAAGTCGGGGGGGCCTAGCCCCGAGTTGCTCCACTGAAGCTATGGGCCTGGTGCAGAAATACACAAAGTGATTCACAACCCTGGGACAAAGATCTGCTTATGCGCACATCACTAACTGAATTTTTAAAATGGCATGAAGATGGAAGTTTGTGATCTGACTTCCCAAATAGCTTGAGTTACATGTGATTTCTATACCGCTCATGACCCCTAGTGGGTCTCAGAGCGGTTTACAAGTAGACTACGTCAGTAGTCGAATCCTACCTAGGGTGACAATTTGTGCAGGGAGGGGTTGCCTAACAGCACCCAGACGGCGGGCTTCTCTCCTTCTTGGCGGCTCAGGCACAGTCTCGGTGCTCCGGCAAGCGGCGACCATCGGCAGGCTTCAGGTGGATCCTCCGTTGGTGCGCACTGCTCAGGACTGCGGCGTTTCTCCGGCTACTCGTCCCGTTGGGCTCCAGCCACGCCACGCCGCTCTGCAGTTGCGTCATCCGGCTCCGCCTCACTCCGATGTCGTCGTTGCTTCCACGGTCCGCCAGACGCCGCCATTGTTCTTCCTCGCCGCTGCTTCTCTCTTGCTGCCGTTGCCATCAACCCTCCTGGCACGGAACCAGGAGGAGGGTGCCCCCCGCCTCTAAGGCAGGTACCCATTTCTCTACTTGTAGTTACTTTCAAGCCGCTGGATTTGCGGGAGCGGGGATTGGGGCCGGTAGCTCACTCTGGCCGCGGTGGGGATTCGAACAGCCATTGTGGCTGTTCGCTATTGATTTTACTGGCAGGCGTTTAACTGCCTGCGCCACCGCTCCCAATGTACAGTGAGACCAGTTCAATCTGTAAAAATTGGACTTTCTCTGGTGTTGGGGAAGTTGGGGCTGAGAACGTAGGGCCAATGACTGCTGAACAGGATGGGGCTGAGGCTGTTTGAATGAGCATTTTAAACCTGGAAGGGAGAAGCAACAATATCAGATCAAACAGCTTGTCTGACCAGAGGTGGCTCAGCATTTAGCATACACTGGTCAGGTGGCTCAGCATTTAGCATACACAAAACGAGATTGAACACCCTGGCAGGCTTTAAAACTGGACCTTTACTCCTATACCAGAGCATTTGCTCTTGGGAGACTGGAAATCCTTGACATGCTCATATTCAATTAGAGAAAGGGTGTCTCTATTAATATACGCAGCAAGAAACACTATTGCCCTAGCCTGGAAATCATCACAACCACCTACAATCTCTCAGTGGCATCAAAAACTTTGGAAATTATACATCATGGCGAAGCTCACAGATAATCTGGATAACATTCTTAAGTCCTCTAGACAGTCCTATCTTTCCTCTATATGGCTACCTATACTGGAATACTTGTTGTCTCAAGGGAAAATTCCCCAATTGGTAGTTGATCTTGGAATATAATGTTTTTATATCTTACTAAGTGATTACACAGATGTAATTCAATATAGATCAGTTAGACTGATTATTGTTTACTTACCCAGTGACCTGGTATGTTGTTCTGTGTTTTGTTTTGTTTTATGCATTGTATGTATTCTATTCTATTCGATCACACTGTATGTATGGCAGGATATAAATTTAAGAAATGAAATAAAATAAATTGTAAAAAAAAAATCTACGCAGCGTCTGACAGATGGCTACTTGGGCTGAAATAAAAGATAATGCCAAAAAAAGTATTGTGTGTGCATATTGTGTATATTTTGGAGTCCGCATGAAAATAACACGGTATGCTGCAGCTTCAGCCTAAAATTACTCACATATTCTGAATCCTAAAGAGCAATTAACAGTTAAATGTATGAATGCATTGAAAGTCATCATTTTAACATACTTCTAATATGCCACAGTGCCAGGGCAAGAGCAGGAGCCCAAGTCAGCGACTGATCTAGAACAACTGAGTAATTTGTTCCCTGGACTGCCTGCCAGCAGACTGAGCCATCAACTGACTTCAGGGCATCCTCAGGTAGAGAAAGAGGTACTTTTCTCCCTTTTTCACAATACAAGAACTCGTGGGCACTCAATGAAATTGCCGAGCGGTCGGGTTAGAACGGATAAAAGGAAGTACTTCTTCACCCAAAGAGTGATTAACACATGGAATTTACTGCCACAGGAGGTGGTGGCGGCTACAAGAATGGACGGCTTCAACAGGGAATTAGATAAGCACAAGGGGCGGACCCGCGATACTCGCGGGGGGGCCCTCCACACATGAGGCAAAGGAGGAAGCAGCAGGAGGAGGTAAGTTATCCCCCATCCCGCTGGTTCCTCCCCCATCTCCTCCACTCCCCTCAACCCCCCCGCTCGATCTCTCCCTTCCCTTCCCCCCCCCGCCGCCTCCGAAGTGAGGCCCGAGCGGCTCGGCTTTGTGCACACCTGGGGACTGCCCCAAGTGTGCACAAAAATCTCCCCCCCCAGGTGCCCCCGATGCACGGATTTAGGTATCCGCACGCAGGGGGTGCCTTTCGCTATTAGATATATAGATATGGAGCAGAGGTCCATCAGTGGCTATTAGCCACAAGGTATAGATAGGGACTCTGGGGCAAGTGATGCTCTGTCTTCTTGGTGCTTGGGGGGGTCAACAGTGGGAGGGCTTCTAATGTCCTGGCCCCACTGGTGGACCTCCTGATGGCACCTGGTATTTCTGGCCACTGTGTGACACAGAGTGTTGTACTGGATGGGCCTTTGGCCTGATCCAACATTGGTGTCTCTTATGTTCTTATGTTATGTTCTCAGCTGCCCAACCTCAAGGACTCTGAAATGTTATGAATGCTAGTAGCAATATATCTACATCTCTTTGTTACCATTAATAAAATGTGCCAGACAACAGTCATGGGAAATAGTGATGATTAAAGTTTGCCAACAGGGTAAGAGAAGGATTTTTCATTCCACTACATATCCAGGTAAGATTTTTCATGTAGCCCAATCTCTCCTTTTCTTCTTGGGATGACAATGGAACCAAAGATTTACAGGAGAATCTTAAACAGAAGTCAGCTGAAGTCAATGGCCTTAGAAGGGCCTAACTATTTACGATTGCCCTATTAATCCAATAATTTCAGGGCATGATACCACTAAATTAAGGTGACTTCTTAAGTGCCAATGATTTCTGTTTGAGACAGTGTTGTTCTTTGTTTTGGTGGGGTCACACCCTTGATTTGCATCTTTGCCCTCATGCTCTCATACTCCATCCCCATCTCTAATAATAACTAAATCCTGTTATCCTTGTTTCATTTTGCAATGATGTAACTCTGGATTTTATTGAAAAACATATGATTCTAATGTAGAACTCTGAGGAATTGCTGTTGCAGTCTTCAAACCACAGAGTGCTGGAACAAAATGGCACTTTGTCTTCTTTAATTTTCACCACTTTTATATAAAGGTTTTCTTCCCCCCAGGGCCAGCAGGCAAAGAACAATCACACAGTTTTGCTAGAGCTATTTTGTTTATAATGAAAACAGCATTGTCAAGTGAATGGAACTCATCTTTTTAAACAAATGTATCAGATTTAATAGCAGATTTCTGAAACAATGCTAAAACATAATTCACTCTTACCTTTTTTTTATGAATTAGGAAGTTATTGTGCAGTGCAATCATATGCAAGTTGACTGGGGGGGGGAGAAACCCCATTAAGTTCAATAGGACTCTCAAGTAAAATTGCACAGGAGTGAGTTTTTTGTAATGCAGTTTTCCTCCCTAATTTAGTTATTACAGTTGAACCGTAATTTCATCTGTCATGTAACTGTTAGGGAGCATTCTGAAGCAGTTCTAGTTATTTATTCTTCACATTTCCCCCCAGTGGGAACCCAGAGTAGCTTACAACATTCTCCCTTTCTCCGTTTTATCTTCACAGTGATCTTGTGACTTGGCTAGGTTGAAAGTGTGTGACTGGCCCAAAGTCACCAGCAAGCTTTCTCGACAGAGAGGGGTTTCTAGCCTAGGTCCCCCAGATCCTAGTCTGATACTCTTACTACTACACCATGCTGGCTCTACTTAAACATACTAATTAGACATGTAATAAGAACTTTATGACTCAAGATCCAACCTGAATCATGTCCACTCTTTAATATCAGAAATAGGGTTGGACACAAATGTAAAAAAGGGCAGTTTGGTTTGGGGTGGCCCAAGCCAGTTCAGTGAGTTTGGTTCCAGCAACTTCCCTTCCACTTTTATCCACAGCTGGGAGAAAGGGAGCAGGGAGTTTTGCTCCTTGCTGCCTCAAAGAGGGGGGAAGCAAAATGGAAGGTTTAAATGGCTTGCAGCCATTTAACCCTAACTGCTGAGTGGGTCTGCCAGTCAGCTGTTATATTTAAATGGCTGCAAGCCATTTAACTCTTTGGCTTTGCTTCCCCCCTTTGAAGGGTGGGGAGCAAAACTGAAAGGTTTAATGGCTTACAGCCATTTAAACCTAACCACTGAGTGGATCCACCGATTTTGCTTCGGTTTTCCTTCCCCCCCCCCTTTGGGGGGGGAGCACAGCCAAAGGGTTAAGTGGCTCATAGCCACTTAAACCAGCAGCTGACTAAAAGGGATTACCATAACTGGTGTTTCTTTTCATGTTGTTTCTTCTTCCCCTAAGTCATACACAGTTTCAGGTTTTGGGAGGTCTTTCTGATTCTATGTAAGCATGCTGCTGTTTTCATGAACAATTTCTGTACCTGGGCCTGCCCCTGCTGAAAGCAGGTAAGACTTTGCTTGTACTTGCTGGCAGGCAAGCAAATCTACACTCTGGCAATGGAATCCACCCTGGATTTGCAGGGGCAACTCACCTTGGCAGAGATAAATCATACAGAACTGGCAGCTGCAGGAGCCCAGCCAGGATGCACTCAGAACAGGCAGGAAAGGGCTGCGGACTGGGGAAGGCAGCAGCTGCATCTGAGACAGGACAGTTTTGCTTGGGCAAAAAGGTAGATGGGAGGAACATGCCAGGGGAGGTGATTGGTAGGGCAGCCTATTTAAGAAGGATCTGGAGCAGGCCAGGGAGAATGGAATAAACCTGTTCAGGTAGTACATGAGAGCAGAGGGTATGGGGAAGAGGAACAAGGTGGTGCAATTGCCCCTCCCCTCTCCAATCTGAAGCTTTGCAGACCTTCCCCTGCAGGGGATGCCATAGCAAAGCAAGGGTAATCTGGACTTGACCAGGGGAAGTATCACAGCTACTTAACTGAGAAAGAATAGAGGCACAGGCTTTTCTCACCTGGTATACAATGCATCTGTTTTGCAGACTGGATGGGAATAATAAAGATAGAGACTAACCATGCTCTCTCTTTCATTCACTCACACACAGAGACACTTTTTTGTGGCAGAACTCACCAGAACTAAGTACCAACACCTTTTGGGGGCACTCTCCCAAGTCATGATAGTTGGAAATATGTGTGTTGCAAGGTCTAAAATTCAGTCATTATAAGGTTAATGTGTGTTTACCTTATGTGCTATTGTTTAGACTGACCTGGAAGGGAACCTGGCAGAAAGCCAATGGAAAGAAAGCCTGGAAAATGGAAGCCTATTTACTAACAATCACTGGTTAATGCATTCAGGTGATTTCCTTCTAGGGGTCAAGAAGAAGAATCTCCATTGTTGTAGACCATGTGGTCAAAGGGTAAAGATGTAGTCTTAGGTGTCTTTGTTGTTTTGCAGATTTTCTGTGAACCCTTCCCTTAGAAATAAAGAAAATGCCTCCTCTCCAGTGAAGCAAAGATCCATTGTAATATCTGAATATTTAACTATTTTGCCAATTTTCCCAACAATGATAGGGGAACTAGTAGAAATTGGTGTAACCTTATATGAATACTGACACTTTTTAAAAAACAAACAAACATGCAACATATGTGGTGGGAGACCACTAAGGGGTTGCCATAAATTGGCTGCGACGTGACAGCACTTTCCACCACTATATATCTATATCTGTGTATCTAGCATCGCAGAGTGCCTGTAAGGGAATCGAGCTGGGGCTGCTAACACATCTATCTGTGGCATATATAACTCCTCAGAAAATGAGCCTACAAGACTCAAAATTCGCCACCTGCTTCAGGATGTTTATGGGAGTTGCAGTGCCAGACATGAAGGGAATGAGAACATTATGGCTCACATAAATGGGAGAAACCCCACCCCCTTCTTTTTGGAAGATATCATTTAATGTAGAAGGCACAATCTGAATACTGAAAACTCACAAACTTTTAAGCCTTTTTAAAAAGAATTTTGTCAAAGAGGTTCCGGAATGCTATTCCAGCGCATTCCCCCAGAAAAGAAAAGAAAAGCCCTGGGCACAACTAATCAGAAAATAATGCTAAACATGTGGAAATTGGACACACAGGTCAAGATGAATTATAGGAGCTGCAGTGGAAAACATTAAGGGAATTAAGACATCCTGGCCCAGATTATCTGCAGAAATCCCCCAATGGTGTTTACAGTGGAATCTAAGAGTGCTTGTGACAGGCATAACATCAGAAAATAAAGCTGGGAGCCTCAAAATTGGCCACCAACTTCAGGATGATCAAAGGAATTTCAGGGGCAAAAATGAAGGGACAGGGAATATCCTGGCATGTGTAATTGCCCTACCCCACCCTTACTTTTTTCCAGGGTTGCCAGCTCTGGTTGGGAAAGATCTGGAGATTTTGGGGGGTGGAGCCAGGGAGGCCCAGGTTTGGGGAGGGGAGGTACCTCAGCAGGATACAATGCCACAGAATCCACCCTCCAAAGCAGCCATTTTCTCCAGGGGAACTGATCTCTGTAGTCTGGAGGTCAATTGTAATAGCGAGAGATCTCTAGGCCCCACCTGGAGGTTGGCAACCTTACTTTTGCTTTGGAAGTCATTGTTGTCTGTGAAAGACACAACTCATCAGAAAATAAAACTAGGCGTATGAAATTTGGAACACTCAGTTCAGGATGACAATGCCAAAAATGAAGGGAATTGGAACATCTTGGCCCAGGTTATTGGCAGAAGCTTCCCTCTCCTTGCTACTTGCAATGGATGCTAAGTTGGCTGTAGCAGACATGACTCATCAGAAAATGAAGTTAGGAGCCTCAGAACTGGGCACTAGCTTCAGGATGGAGATAGGAGCTACATGATAAAAAAATAAATGGAATCGTGCAATCCAGGCACAGATTATCTACCCAACATTTCCCTGGTATTTACAATAGACCAAAGATTTACTCATAAGAAGCCAGCAAGTGCAAGTAACAAAGACAGGCAGGGTGGAAGATATCCCCTCCTTGACAAAAAAAAGAAAGAAAGAAAGGGGGGACTACAACTTCCCCGAGCTATCAGGGTCTTTGTAGTGGAGTGGTTAGAATGTCAGACTGGATCAAGGAAATCCAGGTTCCAGTCCACATTGTGCCATAGGAGGTTGCTGACTGATTTAGGGTGAATCTCACCTGTCAGCCAGACCTTCTTCACAAGGTTGTTGTAGGGATGAAATGGATGACAGAAGAACAATGTAAGCTGCCTATTGGAGGGAAAAGGCAGAGTATGGCAATTGTTTTGCCTACAGATAGCCAACAAAAGACGATTGCTCTTGCTGTTGTTTTTATTTGGTATTGCCGCAGCTCTTTTGGCAGGAAGCAAACCTGCTTATTCAGTATTCAAACTAACATTAAATAGTGCAGCTGCAGCTAGCTACAGGGTGGGCACTGGGCAAGTGGAGCAAACAGGGGTGGAGCCCTTAGCTATGAATATTATACTTCATTTCCATGACGTGTAGGAAAAGGACCTGTTCTAAATGCCACTGCTGCTTGAGAAGGCCTGGCCTTTCCATCCTGCAGCAGCAAAAGCCTACTACCTCTACAGGAAGAGGCCATGCCTTCTTCTCAACACAACAGCAAATCTACCCTCTCTCACCAACCACGGGAAAACTCACTTTGTGCTTGAAAAGTCTTGCTATCGCCAATGACAGTTTACAGCCTTATTTGGACGATGTGCTTTGAGAAAGAAACTTGAGAACAAATGGGATAAAACACATTGGGCTGGAGCCTAGGACTCTCTTCTACTGAGGACTCTTGCTGGAGAGGAAAAGAGATCTCTCACTTGGAGAAAGAGACTTGTTGGGTCCAGGCCATGAACTCTAATGCGTTTTCACAGCTCTTCAACAAACAGGTTTTGCATCTCATTCATTGAAGTGAATGGGAATATCCTTGCTGGGACAATGGGGAGTGGAGCTCTGTGTTTGCCTTGACTCTTCTGGGTTCACAAACAATCACTGCATTAGACCAAAAACATATAAGTAAATACCGGTAATCATGAGCCATAAACAGTTTGGGCAGGTTGATAGTAGGTGCACACAAAGGCATGAGGGGTTCCTTTTCCTAAACGCGCAACAGAACTGTCTACTCAGAATTTATTGGACAAATTGGCATGTACTGCTTATTTTTGTCCTAATTTGGCACTGCCTCATCTGTTCCTGACTCTATTTAATTTTCCTTCCAGTGATCCAACACTGGAGACCACCCTTTAGCTCCATATGGGATACGTCTGGCATCTGCAGGAGACCCAGTGCCAAGTGGAATATGATTTTGACGGCGGCAGCTGGAACTGCATCTATGCTCTTGGCAGCCTTCCTGTGTGATCTTTTCCTTCTTTCACTGCTGGATGCTGTGGGATGGTGCCTGTGATTCTATGTATGAGTTATTCCATGTCTGAGAAGCTCTGGTGTCCCGCCTTCTTAAAAGCTAACAATAACACTTTCAGCAACAAAGATTGTGCTGTTAGGCAAGAGATTAACTGTCGTCCAATATAAACTGATACAGATTTTAACATTTGTGACTTCCAGTGGGAGCAAGCCAGGATCTATGTTGTTAAAAGTACTTTCTATATTGGATTCAGAATTTATCTTTAAATTATGTTCTTATTAAAAAAAAAAAAAAAAAAAAAAACCTCAATGGCATTCAGAATTGCCCAAAATGAAAACAGAGCCTGGCATTGCTCTTTTCTGTATCCTGGAAAGAAATATATACATATATATTTAAAGGGGGTGTTTTAAAGACCTTTGTCTCCCTTTCCTCATGATCCAACAACTAACAACTGTAATTGGCCATTTCTACCCCCCACCTGACCTCAAGGAATTTTTAACAGTATTATGGCATTTTAATGACTAGAAATACCACAATGCAACATAATTGGAAACATTTAGTCATAACTTCTCTCAGTGAGACAACAAGAACACTGCACTTTGGGGATGGGCTCACCACATTCCTACATCTTAACTGTGACACTGAGGACAGTTTTGTGGGGAACAGAAAAAGCATGGAGCCTGCCAGATAGCTACAGTCATTTTGATAAAACGGATGGATACTGGCATAAATAAGCAAAATATTTTTAGGAATTGAACAGTGTGCTGTTGAAGGACAAAGGATGCCTGAGAACTAAGGTTTTGAGCCCAGGAGTGGCAATGGCTTGAGACTGGAGCCTTTTCTGCACCTGTCTTTCCCCCCCACTTTCTCTGTAGTTCTCTGTTGTGTTTTAAATGTCATTCTACATTTTCTTCTGCTTTCACCTCAGCTGTCCATCAGATTTTCTTTTGGCTTGTGCATGTATTTTTGTGCATTCAGATGTCAAATCGCTTTCCATTTACCTTAACACCGCCTTTTCCAAGAGTGGTTTTGCTGCAGACTTTAAACTTGTCCCACTTGCAAGCCAAAAGGTAAGGGCTCCAACTCTCATTTTGCGCTGCTTGCCTGGTGGTGTGGAAGGGCTTCTGATGCAGCTTTGAAATTCCTGAACACCCTCCTCCCGGCTTTTTCAGCATCAGTTAACCATTGCAGAGCAAAACAAAGAAGAGAGCGGCAGCCCCCTCCCTCGCCACCTCCTCCCTCCTTCCCATCCCACAGTGCCTCTTTCCAGCACAGCTGTGAATCTGCGCCTTCTAATAGAACTGCATAGTGCAGAGGAAGGGGGCTGAGGGAAAAGTTCAGTTTTCTGCTTTGGCACCTTGCCAGCTGCTCTCTTGTTGGATGCCTGCTTGGGACCCCCCACCCCAGGTCCCGTTGGCGGGCTCCCACTGGGTCCTGCCACTCCTCCTGTTGCCCTCTCATTGGGGCATGGTGGCAGTAGCTACCCCCACAGAGCAGTGGCATCAGTGCCTAAGAAGCCTCCCGAGTTGGTGGCGGGAGGCAGCAGCAGTGGGTACGGAGGAGCAAGCAGCAGAATATGGATGGACAAACACACAAAATAAAGTGAGGATTGTCAGCACACAATGAAATTGACATTACATGCAAAAACAGAGACTGGGATGGGAAAGCTTTGAAAATATTTTTCCATGTAATGCTTTGGTGGACAAACGGGGGGGCGGGCATTTTGGTAGTCTTTGTAAGCCTAGCATTACAATGGTGCCTCCTTGTTTTAAATTTTGAAAAATCATTGGATGCCCCCCTCCCACGTCACAAGTGATGTTTCAACCCCAACTAAGGAAAACTGTGATTCTTGACTGTAGGTGCAGAATAGATAGACAGAATACACTGGAGAAAAAAGAATGGTGCAAACAGCAGGCAAAATACATCCAAAGTCAAGTTTAAAAGCTTGACCGCAGGGATTCTCCTCAGTAAGATGTGAGGGCAGAAAAGGCCTGGGCCACTTTCCGGGTGTATCTAGGCAAGTCAGTTCGAAGTATATTGTTCTCAAGTTTTCTTATGTAAAATAGGCCAAATCACAGTTTTCTGTTTACAGTGGTGCTAAAAGGTAAGGGATTTTGTGCATGTGTGGTAATTATCCTGGTGCTCCTGAGGCCGCTTTCCATTTCAGTCATGGGATGTCTTTGATGCCATGTAGATAATATTGTGAGAAGAAGAAATGACTTTCACTGGTGAGCAGACTCTTCCACAGTTTGTGAAACTTACTAAAGAGAACTAAAGTAAAGAGTTGGGTTTTTATGATGTTATTTTATGATTTTTTGGTATTGATTTTACTTTGTGAGCTGTCTCATTTAACTATCTGAAGAGGCAGTATACGTATGTATGTGTGTATTCTATTTATTTAGAGAATAAAGTAATATAGGTTTGATGAGAATACATAAAATTATATTTAGATTCTAATCAGGGTACCAGAGCCCCTGTTTTCTGGCTCATCTACTGTGGGTCTTCTTCAAGATGAATAGGCCTAAAGACACTCTGGGAAATGTTCTCTGTGTTGTTGTTTTTTAATTAATAGCACCTTTCTATTAAAAATGCTCAAGGATGCTCACTGCATCAATAAAAGCATATACAATAAAAGTAGAATAATAAAAACAGCAATTAAAGCAGCACTAAAACAATAAGTAGATAAATAGGTACCACTTCAGTGGGAAGGTAACAGCGTTCCGTGCGCCTTGGTATTTAGTCACGCCAGCCACATGACCCGGAAATGTCTTCGGACAGCGCTGGCTCTTTGGCTTTGAAACGGAGATGAGCACCGCAACCCTAGAGTCGGATTCGACTGGCTTTCGAGCAAAGGAACCTTTACCTTTACCTTTAAAACAATAACAGCCCGCTAAAAAGAACAAGGACACAAAACTCTAAAAAAAAATGCTTGGGCAAATAAGAAAGAGAAGCAATGGCCACGAAAGGGTTAAAAATCCCTTTATTTGTTTCTATAGCAGAGTTTGATAAACCAGGACTTCAAAGCCTGCAGCTCCCAGTTGAAAAGGGTAAATACAGCCTATGTTTTTATTGTTACATTTGTTTCTCTACCTTTTCAAAGAAGAGCTGGGTCCTTACAGGAATACTCATTTAAGAGTTCATTTACAGCTAAGTAACTGCACGGGAAAGCTTTCAAAAGCACTGCAGAGCAGGCTCTGTGAACAGAGTCTTATATAAAATGGAGTTTGCTAATTTAATGAATACCAGTGACAACAGCTCAGCTCTGTTTGCATTCAATCTCTATGACACAGAAAGCTTATTTACATGTAGAATATGCTACCTACCTGAGTGTACTTTAGTTAGGATTCTACCGAAATCCATGGGATTTGTTTCCAAGTAAATATGGTTAGAATCAGACAGTATGCTTCATTTATTTGGAATACAGCATACTGCCACTATTGTGTTTAAGTGCCTCTGTCAGCAGTCATGCTTTATGGCCCATCATTCCAGTATGGCTAAGCTTAAGCTGTTTTTTTATTGCCATTTTTCAGCACTTACAGGCAATGCATATTATAAGACTTCCAGGCAAGAATTATTTGCTGCATCATATTATTGGTACAGGAGTCTGACCTGGTCCCAAAGACAAGCTGAAGCAGAAAGACCTTCTAAGCTAAGTTTTGTACTGATGACACAAGGATGGGTTTTTCCTGATAGAGTTACATGACCAAGGCTACAATCTGGACACCCCTGCAGGAATGGCATTTTGGGAGGGGGTTTTGTGCTTCAGTGGGAGGGAAAGGAACCAAGTCAGTGACTATTTGGATCTTTTTTGGTTTGGTTTTTGAGAGAGAGAGAGAGAGAGAGAGAGAGAGGCTTGCTGCAGGGAAATGATTTGTTTTTAAAAAGAACTGTTAGCTCTTGTGCTGAAGAGATTTTAAAAACCTACTGATGTATGACTTTTAAGAAATTCAAAAATTATGTTACATTGATTGAGTCTTTGCTTTGGGTGCAGCAGATGAACCCAAAAACTTTTTGTTCCTTTTACGCAGTCCACCTATCTACCTGTGTTCATCCTACCACACTAAAATGAAAATATTTAGCAACCTTTAAAAACAATTGCAACACATTTCCAGGAATGAAGAAATCAATAGAAGTGTATTATTTGGTTCCCACACTGATGTATGTACTAACCAGTAGATGCCTGTAGCATCTGTATACATGTACATTTCCTGGAAATCAGCCTTTCTGGGAGGAATAACAGATTTCTCCTTTAGGGTGAAGCACAAAGGAAAAAATTAGTTTGACTGGACTCGATTGTGTAATAGGAAACAACTGGGCTCTTTTTGTAGAAAAAGCCCAGCAGGAACTCATTAGCATAATAGGCCACACCCAACAGCAGGAACTCATTAGCATATTGGGCCACACCCCTGACAGCACAGCTCATTAGCACATTAGGCCACACCCACATGTTACCAGAAGTGTGGCTATCCAGCCACACCCACCTTTTGCTTGTTATTCTGTTTACCTTGTTTGTTAAAACCCAGGACCTTTTTTTGTAGCAGGAACTCCTTTGCATGTTAGGCCACACACCCCTAATGTAGCCAATCCTAATGAGTTTCTGCTGTTGGGTGTGGCCTATTATGCTAATGAGTTCCTGCTGGGCGTGGCCAACTTGGGAGCCAGCCAGAACTCCGTTCCTGCCCAAAAATAGCCCTGGGAAACAAAATGTATGTATATACATTGAGGCCCTGACTTGGATAGCTCAGGCTAGCCCAATCTCTTCAGATCTGTGAAGCTAAATAGGTTTGGTCCTGGTCAGTATTTGGATGGGAAACCACCAAAGAATACCAGAGTTGCTACACAGAGGCAGCAGTGCCAACCACCTCTGAACATCTCTTGCCTTGAAAACCCTAGCTGGGGTGTCAAACTAATTCGTTGTGAGGGCCGGATCTGACATAAATGTCACTCTGTTGGGCCGAGCAGCAGGCTCACCTCGCTCTCCGGTCCGTGGCTTCCCCCCGGCATCTGATCATGCCGGGGAGGAACTGCGCTGCGGCTGGGGGGATCTGTCTGATCCCGCAGCCGCGTTTCTCTTTTGATGTGGCTCTAAAAAGCCGTACTCCAGATGTGCCTTTCCCCCTAGTGTGACCGGGGCCTATGTAATGATATGTCCTAAGAGCACAGGATGCTGCTTTGGAATTGTAGACAAGCTGATTCTGCAAGGGTCATTCCCCCCCATGTAGTCAACTAGCTGCCTCCACATTTTTGGGAAACTTTGTTACACTGTTGTGCTCAGAACTCGTGGGGCTCCCAAGGCTTTGTGCCTGAAGAAGGCAAAGCTCCTTTGAGCCAGCTCAAAAGAGAAACTGTGGGGTGGCTGTGGGCAGAGACTCCACGTGTCGGCTCCACTTCCATCAACTCCAGGAGAGGGCAAAGGCAAGAACCATCTTCAGAATTACAGAGCTCAGCTCCATATCCTCCCCACTCCTTTCAGCCCCTTAACAGCTTTCTCCCATTCACAGCTGAGCTGTGGTGTCCCTTTAATAGCAGAGGGACTCAGCTGTGAAGGGGGAAAGGGGGAGTTGATGGTCCACAGAAAAGGAAGAAGTGCAATGCAACAGAGGGGCAGGAGGTAGCAGGGAGTGGGGACAGCAGCCTGGGGGCAGGCAATATGGTGCAATCCCCACCACCATCACCAGACTCACGGCTGCTTCCACAGCAGGGCCATCGTTTCCCACTCCAGTGTCATTTGAGCCATCCCTGATAAGTTCAGCTCACAAGGACTTGCAATGTGACTGAGGGCTACTTCCCAGTTTGTCTTTTGGTATGATGCACAAGAAACAAATGCTCACATACCATAACGCATGACGTGGGCATGTGTGCATAGGCACAAGCCTTTTTAAAAAAATCACAGTTCATATGCATTTTAAAGGAATGCCTACATGAAGAAAATGACTATATTTCACATATGGTGCATAACGTAAGTATTTGTAATCTGATACTGCATCCAAGCACAAAAACATCTTGCATTGATTGGTCCTTAGTTCCTCTATCTACTTCTTAATCAACTGCATAGCTGGGATGCATTGTGATCTGGTTGCTCATCCTGTTTCATAGATTGTAAAGCAAGCCAGGCACTGTGTTGCTTGGAGTAGCTTTCTTTTGCTCTGCTCTTCATTCTTTCTTTTGCTGCATGGATCTTTGCTGGCATGTACCTTAAGGGACTCTCCCTCTTCCCTCCTCCTCCCTCCCCTGCTGAAGCCAAAAAATTGGAAAGAGGTCATCCTCCCACTTTTCCAACCAATCAGAGTTGTCCTCCCCTGCTGGCCTCCCTCTTCCCTACCCTCCTCCATCAATCAAAGAGAAGGAAGGGAATTAGAGTTGGTTCCTAGCAGGGAATCAAATTGCAACATGGTTGAGTTCTGCACATAATGAATAACTGATGTAATCTGCTTGTTAGATGAAGAACAAAATCTAAAAGCTAAATGGCTTGGAATGAGACCCACTGTAAGGAAAGCATCTTTCACTGCTGTCAAGCTTAGTTCTGCAAGACCTGCAGGGCAGGTTAACAAGACCCCACCCCCCAGCTGATAATGCACTTGAGTAGAGCTCAAATAAATCAGAGGAGACTGCAGTTAACTGCTCAGCATCTGAATTCTCATTCTGTATACCTGATAGTTCTTCGTGTTGCTTTATTATTGACTGTGGCTGTGATCACATATGCCAGTAGATCCAACATAGGTGCGAATGCCCAATGGATCTAAGAGGCACAATCGGACAGCAACATCTGGGAAGCATTCTGCAGTCGTCGGCAACCCGTGCTGCTCCGCCACAAAAGCAGAGTAAAAAGACACCTGAGAAAATCCGGTAGTAAATGGGTTGCGACGGGCCATGGAGAGACTTTCTCCTGTCTGATCATGCAAGAACATATGCATGCCATCGGGATGATCTGATCAGGCCATCCCAGCTCAGTGCCGTCCCCCCCCCCTTCGCAGTATGCACATCATCGCATACTTCATAGGGGGCCCTTGGTGTGGAAGTGCGATTCCTCATTTATGCACATGGGAAACAAATGGTAAAACCGCCCCGACTCACCCACAGTTACATCTGATCACACACTGCCGGGCTGAGCCCGCAGCTACAAAGGGAGGCTTCCAGCCATGAACCAGTGTTCCCTCTAAGTTCACAGTTTTTTAGCCTCCGGCTCACACATTTTTGTCTTAGCTCAGGAAGGATGGCTCCAGAGCAAACTAATTTATGCAGTTGCCAAATCGCTCGCTCACAACTTTAATGCCAGTAGCTCACAAAGTAGAATTTTTGCTCACAAGACTCCACAGCTTAGAGGGAGCATTTGACATTCATTCCATTAAGATGTGAGACACCTTCCAATCTGCTGAGATGGTAATGAAGCAATCTCCCTTGGACCCCGTTTCTTAGAGGCGCAACTAGTGGTGGTGGTAGGAACCAAGCCAGATTCTCCAAATATCCTATCAAGTGGTGGGATGAGGGAACAGATCCCTTATCTCTTCTATGCTTTTTTCTGCCCAGTGACCATTTCTGAGCTATTGTTTGCCCTCTGGTGGGATTTACTACAGGCCATGGGACAAAAATGCTATTTCAGGAATGGGAGAAAGCAGACAGCATTTGCCAACTGAAGCAAGGGGAACTCAGTATGGGAGGAAGCATGCATGCTCCACTCATGCTACTGCTGCCCAGCTCCAAGGTGGCATGCATTCCCACTGGCTCCAAAGGCGAGTACTCCCAGCACTCCAAGGAACTGCAGAAGGGCACTGCAGCCTGTTGGAGCCAGTCTGTGAAGCAATGACATGAACAAGCCATACCGGTAACCTCTCCCCCCCTATAATGTTCCCTGACTGTATGACCATTTGGGTTGTTTGGGTGGTGAACTGGCCCTAGGGCAGAGGAAGGTTAAAGTCACATACTATACTCTAAATTGTCTTCACCTAATTTGTCCCTGGGAATTCAGTGGAATACACAATTCTTCTTATGTGTTCACTGTTCTCACCTTTAGTCTCCCTTGTATTTGAATATTCCTCTTTGCCAACAAATATACTTACATTGTCAGCTGTGTTGGGAAGAAACTTTTTTAAAAAAAACTATAACATAGTAATTTTTAAAAAAGAAAAAGGATTGAAAAATGTTTGTGTGATGAGAGATACAGACTAACTAAATGATTAAAGACTCCTGTTAGCCCAAAACAGCCATTTATGGAGTCAAACTAGAGGAGACAGAAATCAGGATCTCTGTTCATCTTTAAAAGCATTCTTACAGGTGTGCCAATGTTAAAAAGTTAACCGTATACTCCCCAATTCAGATCATGGCCAGGAGAGATGGGAATGTAACCATCGTATCCTTCACTGTTTGGATAACTGAAACCACCTCTACCCTGCACAATTTGTAGTCACAAAGGGGAAAAAAGAAACGTTTCCATCTTTTGTTAGTGTTTTTTCTTTAAGGGGTGATAACATTATGGAGAACCTAGTTTTAGGTACAGGGATATCTTCCTACACTGTATTTCACAGTATTTCACTGTATTTACTATATTTCAAACCAGTTGTGGGGCCAATTGCTGGTCATCTCATGAGCCCCAGTGAACTGAGAGCTTCCCCCATCTGTGTGCTTAATAAGGGGTGCCAAATTCCTTTGAATGAGGGCAGGTTTTCCAGACCAGAATATGCTGGAACTATTTAGCATGATGAAGGAACTATGCAGCAGTTCTTATTAGTGTATATGGGCTCTCTGACTCCTTGGAGCTCTCAGTACAGAACTAGTGGCTCCATGGTCCAGTACTCTCTGTTCATTGTATTATGAAAGTATTGCTGTGGATCTTCACAATTTCTTCTTTCTCAAAAATATCCGCTTGGATCCCACCTAGAGTTTATGTGGACATAAGAAGGCAGAAGCAACAAAAGCTAAAAATGAAATTGACTCTACAGTAGAATCTTTAAAGCACAAATGCTCTACTGATAATTTTGATTCTAAAATGCAAGATCTTGAGTCTAGAGTTAAACAATATGAGATGAAATTAAGAGAGTTGAAAATTTAAAAAATTGCAAGATTATGCTCAATCTTGGGTATATAATTGGTGGACCTCTTCTGGAAAGAAGAGGATTACATGGGTAGATCAGGTTGTTCATGCATCTGGTTTAGAAACAACTGAAGGAGAAGACTCTACATCAAATTCAGGAGATGAGGGAGTACAGGAGAAATCTAGGTACTCTCGCTGAACAAGGTATAGAAATAGGGAGTCTTCTTTTTGGGGACGACCACCCAGACGGGGAAGGAGATGAATTTAATTTTTAATTTGTCCTCCTGGGCTCTATCTGAAAGTGAACAGAGTCCTGAAAGTCGGTTTAGGCTTTGTCCCCACACCATACCATGATTCCTTTAACATACGGGTTGATGTTTTTTGTTTAACTAGGCAATTAAAATTACGTAGCTTTTTTTGATGATATTCAGAGTCCTTTTCACCCTAAATTGAAATTTCTGCCTCCTGAAATAAATGTGTTTGAAAAATTGGTATTATGGGAGATAGACAATTTAGAACATTCTGTCTCTAGGAGATGGAAGAATTATTTCTAGGATTGACCAGGAGGCACTGAACTCTCTACTGAATGACTAATGAGATTTCTGGCCTTATGTAAATTGACCACTAGAAGATTTATTTTGATCAATATACAGAAGTGATTGTTACAGCTTGAGGCACAATGGATATTTAAATTACAATCAACGTGTGCCTTGGGTTTAAATCAACAAAATGATCTGTCATGTTTCATATAAGAGTGGATGCATTTGACTATCTGTTTAAGGGCTTTTTTCATGTGAATGATTTGCACCTGTGTGATGTTGTGGAATGCTTTTAAATGAGTGGCTGTTTTTGGAATTGTACATTGAATGTATTGAACATGGTGAAGGTTTAACCCCGTTGAAAATAACATTAATAATAGAATGCATAAAGACTGCTTCTCAGGTATGTTTTTAATTATTCTTGCAGTATTTCTTAGAATGCTATGCATTGCATTTAATATATCATCATTTGACTTAATACTTTTAGAATATCATTATTTTTCTTTAGTGTTTTTGTACAAATTACCAGTTCCAACTTAATAAAGCCACACAGGTGAAACGCGGTGTATATCTAAAGCCAGCAATCCTGTAGTTCCTTCTTGGAACTGTTTGGATGGAATTTGATCCCTTTTGAAACTGTTTGGATAGAATTCCTTTGAAGTTCCTTTGGGAACAGCTTAAGTGGACTCTGTCTACAAACTCTGTTTTTCCCTTGTATTAGGAAACATGTTATCCATTGGAAACTCAGGAGGAGTTGGGTGAATCCCAGGACTTTGTGAGCCTCAGAAAGGATTTATGTTAATTTTTTTATGCTTGAATTATGAATGAATTCTTGCTGAATTAATCTTGTGTTGTCATGAATGGTTTTTGCTGAATTAATTTTTACATTATCTAAATATTTATTAATAGATCATTATTTTTTCAGATTATCACAGAACATTATCAGAGTATTAGTATGAACGCCATACACAGATTTTCCTTTCTTTCCATACATACTGTGTGTCTCATTGTTTATTTGTATAACAATAATTTAGGCTGATAACAGTGCCATCCTCAGCAAAGTAAAATCCTTCTAAACCCATTGATAGAAATGGACTTAGAATTCTGACTATAACTCACCTTAGGATGGAGCTGCAAATGTCCTATGCTTCTGGCTTTTTATATGTGTTTGTGCTTGATTTGCTGGGTTTTAACATCTATTAATGATTTTATGTTTTATGATTTTATGTTGTGAGCCCCATTGGACAGGTGTCTGAAGACGTAGCATATATACATAGTCAGTATTGTGTAATGGTTAGTTCAGGAGACCCTGGTTTGAAACCCCTCTCTTCCATGGAAGCTTGCTGGGTGACCTTGGGCCAGTCACACACTCTTAGCCTACCCTATAGGGTTGTTATGAGGATAAAATAAAGGAGAGGAGAATGATGAAAGGTAATTTGGATCCCCATTGTGGAAAAAGGCAGGGCATAAATTAAGTAAAGAAATAAATATAAATGTTTTGACTAGATAAAGAAATAGATAAATTGTTCTTATCATGGAATGAACATAAAACAATTCCATTACGAGCCTATCACCTACTTTTTATAGGACAGGTCAATCAATTTGATTAAGTAACACATAACTCCCTAGTTTTCCATTGGGTTGTGAAATTAGCTATGGGAAAGTAATCAATACATTCAGACAACATGGCAAATTTATCTCTGGCTCTGATCCACCCATAGCTGCTGGGGTACTTTGTATTACAGTGGCAATCTGGCTGTCATTTAAAATCTCTTTCTCTCTGAAGGCTGAATGTTAAACCAAGATATTCATGCTCTGTTATGCATTAAGATAAACCAAATGACCAGGCTTTCATTATAGCTTCCTTGTGGCTGACTAAAAGTGGAAATGCTGGAGGAAAACACTAAAGCAAATATACTGGTGGACAAGTTCTTGAGGTGGAGGGAAGCATGTTAAATTACGGGATTAGGTTTTGCTTGTATATCACAGAACAGAAGTGAACTGCTTCCAGCACTACATCAGCAGGCTTCTCCTGGGATTACTTGAGTATGTCTCCTATCTAAACAGAGAAATCCAAACTGAAAAAGAAAGAAACCCTCCACTCATGTACAACACCGAATTATCTCTCCTAAGAATGAGTATAGCTGCCTTTTAAATGGCTAATATGGAGAACTGGACAGTCTTCTGTCAATGATAATGCTTATTGTTTTGTTTTGGACCATTTCAATGTTTTTTTCTTTCATACATTAAAGAGCCTTCACCTATTTCTCAGAAGTTTTAAAAAGACTGGAAGTTTACAAGCTGAAAGAAGTGGAAAAGTCTCCCATTTGGGAAAACTCACCCACTGGGGATGGTGAGGTGGACATTTATCTGATCATCAGTGGAGATGAAGCAGAAATGGGGAAGAAACACTGAATGAGAAATGACCCACACCTACACCCATCTACAGGAGGAAAAAAAGTTGAAGGAAAAACTGTACAAGGTGAGGATGTTTTAAGCAAGGAGATGAGGAGTACTGGTGTTTATATGTCCACAAGACCCATAAGGAGGCCATGTGGGAGTAGGTTTGCCAGATGGTTTCAACAAGAATACCAGACGTTGTTTGGGCATGGAAGAGCGCTGAGCTCAAGTGTGAAGCAGCAGTTGCTGCTTTGTGCTGTTTGCGCTCAGAGGAGGTAGCACCAAGCATGTGCTTCTGCCCAGGGGTCATTCCGTAGAAAAAGAGCTAGGGGGACTCATTAGCATAACTCATTAGCATATGCCACACCCCCTGACATCACCGGAAGTGTGTCCTCCCCACAGCCGGCGGTGACCTCCAGCAGGCACCAGCAGGGAGCTCCAGGCCCCGCCCTCCCGCACCTCACCCGGGGGGATGGCATCCCCCCGCGTCCCCCCCCCCAATGACCCCTGCTTCTGCCACTGGCCTATTTTCCCTGGCAGCCATCTTTTGAGGGCAAGGGTGGCAGTGGACTCAGCTCATCTGCTGGTATCCTGGTACATCCCGTGCCCTGGTTTTCTTGAGTTACTGAGACCCAGCAAGTAGCAACAGCTTTTGCAGACATAGGGACTAGTATAACACAAGGTACAATAATGAATGGCAAGACCAAATGGAATGAAGAACAATTGGGCTTGCTTTTATATCTTTGTTTTGTTCAGGGCAGAACCTGGCAGCTGTGTGAGCACTGCCTGTTCTCTTTCTTTCCTGTCCTCTCCCTCAAAACTATTCTTAATGGTAGAGAAAGCACACAGTGATTTTGACTTCTTATCTTATAGTTACTGTTGGGAAAATGCTTTCCCACTCGCCTTTCACTCAGGGATGCTCAGTATTTAAGTAACTCCTAAGTAATCTAACCTGGTGTAATCTTCACAGGGATTGTTGACACATTCCCTAGCCAAAGTTCAAGTTACTCTTCCAAAATACAAATGTGCTGGAACGTTTCAACAAAATAAATAGGAAAAAATTGAAAGGTAGACAAAATAACATTTTCCTAGCCACATCTTTTATAATGAAAGAAAAAGAGAAAGAAACACCATTTAAATGTCTTTTTAGCCATTTTACCACAGGCAACCTCCGGGGGAATTTTCCCATGCAAAATTAATTAGTCATCCTTAAGGGTTTTATTTTTCTTTGTCTTTCACTATTTTTTGTTGCCATGAAAATGGGCAGTTACATCTGTGGAACATTGCCTCAGAGGAGAAAATGTTAAACATATTTGGTGAAACAAGCTATAACCACCAATGTATGTATATATATATAGGTCTAGAAGAAAATAAATCTTTGTGGGTACCTTTAGAAGAGAAGAGGAGAGATTGGATTTATACCCCACCCTTCACTACCCAAAGGTGTCTCAGAGTGGCTTACAAACTCCTTTCCCTTCCCCTCCCCACAACAGACACCCTGTGAGGTAGGTGGGGCTGAGAGAGCTCTGACAGAAACTGCTCTTTTCCCAAGAACAGCTCTTATCACAACTACAGCTTGCCCAAGGTCATCCAGCCAGGTGCAAGTGGAGGAGTGGGGAATCAAACCCGGTTCTCCCAGATAAGCGTCCTTGCACTTAACTACTATACCAAACTATACCAAACTGGCTCTCTTTAATTTAATTTAATTTAATTTAATTTAATTTAATTTAATTTAATTTTAAAAACATAGTTCTTTTGAACAGGGGTCCTTTCGTAGATGCCGGCCTTGCAGCTCCACTGCCGAGCCCCATGAGGGGCCCGGCGGTGGACCTGCAAGGCCGGCGGGAGTGCAAGGAAGCCCCGCGAAGGCCCTCCCTGGCCCCAGGCAGGCAGGGGTGGGGAGAGGCAGGGAGGAAGCAACTTACCCTCCCTCTTCTCCTGCCTCCTCCTGGCTGAATGAAGGCTGGAAGCGGGGCGGCCGGAAGCAGGGGGCGGGGCTTTATCATGTGCCCCGCCCCCCAGTGCCTCACCCGGGGGAACTGCGTTCCCCCGCGTTCCCCCCCGAAATGACCTCTGCTTTTGAAACAGTTAGAGGTAGTAACAAAAATCAGGAGTCGTCATACACATCAGGGTAATTTATTATTGTGTAAAGAATCTGGCAACTATGTTGACTGAAAAAGCTAAATCTTTCTCTCCATCTTTCAGCTTTTCCCCTTTCTCCACGAATGATATTTCCCATGATCTCAGATTGCAGAGAGCTGTGCTGGTCAAAAAGTAAAAATCATGTAAGTCCTTCTATGAGAACCATCCAAACTAACACAGAACAATGTGCAAGTGTAATGGACTGTTTTTTAAAAGCTCATAAGTGCTGGATAAACATGTGACAGACTGTGAAAGGTTAATGCCTCACAGAGCCAGAGAGCCTTTGAGTGACAGGCTGCTCAAATGGGTTTCATTGGATAAGATCAGTTGAGAAGAAAGACTTGGGAACTGACTACTGGAGATAATTCAGTTTAGCACTGACTGAGGGCTGAGAAGGTGGCAAGGAGCAGTGGGAGGATTTGGGCCAGAAAAATGGACAGAGCTTCTAGTTTAGAGAAGTAATTCCCTGCCCAGTTGAAAAGGGAGATAGCTCTAAAGAGTGGAATGATCCCTCGTTTGTTTACAGAGAAGGATTCTGGGTACTTGATAGTATATCCCTGCCTTCTGAAACTTGAATGAACCTTCTGAAACAGTTAAAATCAAGAACTTATACTGGAGTGCCTAGCAGACACTGAAACCAAAGCCATCTCAGAGATTCAAAGACTTTATGAATAGCTTAAAACACTTACTTGCTGGAAACATATGAACTGGAGTTTCTGAAATTACTAAGTGACCTCAGAGTTATTACTGATTCATCTCAGACATTTTACCCCTGATTTCACCTGACCTTTACCCCTTTATGTTGAATGAAATACTTAGGCCCCGGTCACACGGGCAGGAAACCGCGGGGGGGGGAGCGTGGCAGTTTGCCCCGGGGCAAACTAAGGCGCAGTTACCTGATCAGACCTCCCGTGGAGGTACCGTGGAGGTCCCGTGGGAAGGGAGAGGTGCCGATTGCAGGACAATCCCGCGCGCAACAGCAAACTGGATAGTTTTTGTTGTGTACAGCACGACTGCGCATGCTCCGTAGGGTGCTTTTGCGCATCCACGAAGACCTGGGGGGGGGGAAACTTTTTCGCAAGGGAACATGGGCGGGTGCCAGATGCCACCGGAAACGCGACCAGACACCCGCCCTTGCCCCGCGATTTCCGGATACTAGTACCTGCGCTGTTTCGGCGGGAAGCCTCGTTTGAGCCACGGGAGTGCTACGCTTCCCAGATGTGCCGGTGAGATCGCGCCCGGAAAATCCGCATGTCTTCCGTCTGACTAACGTGGCTAATGTTCCGTGTGACCGCAGCCTTAGTTTACTTTTGAACTTTCAAAAGCCTCTTATGTGCTATTTTCAGAAGTATAAGTTAAGGAGGTGATTTTGTTCCTGGGCTGAGCCAGCATCAGAATATAATAACCTGACAGGGAGGGATAGCCATAAACCTTCAAATAAGAAGAAAATAGGTAAAAGGGGCTGGAAAAACAAAGGGAAAATCCTGCATGTGAGGGAGGAAAGAGGGCAAGATCACCATAGCAAGTTTTTGAGTTCTCCAGAGCTCTTCATCAGACTGGATGTTAAAACTATACAAATGGAGGAAGGAGAAAAAATCAGGTATTTTAGGCCCTGATCTTAAGATTTCTTGTCTGGATCCTGTACAGAAGAAAAGGCAGATCTGAATAGATAAAATAGTTCTGGGTGGAACTGGTATCATTTTGCACCTTTGACCTTCTGGGGAAGGAGTCAGAGCCAGAGGAAACTATACAACTCTGTAGTTTCCGTAAGGAAGTCTGTTGTGTACCCAGGGAAGTCTGCGCACGCAGTCAGGTCAACACGTGATCAGATGAAGGGTCCAAGCTTTGTCTCCAAAGACAATAGCCAGAACAGATCCTAGCGCGCATCTATCAGGAGGCTAGGATCCTAGAAGGGACCTATGGGTCTAGGGGTGCACTGTAAATATCCTATCATGGGTGTGTGTGTGTGTGTAGTGTGATTCAGGAATATAAGCCGGCCTGCGAGCCGGCTAAAGCATCTCACAATTGGAATGTAACTAATAAAGTATGAGCTGTAATCACCCTACAATGCATCAGCCTCAGTACTTTATAAAGCCCAAAGTAGTAGTAAAGAAAAGGCATATGATAAGGACTTTTCCACAGCTACTGCAGTTAATTCGGTTCAAGGGTGGTTTCACCTTTTAAAGAGATATATGACAAGAAAAAGAGATATATGACTGGTGGAACTTGTCATACAAGGGAAAGCAGAGCTGCATTTTCAGAAATTCCCTCTTCTGCACATCAAAGAACAGGATGGGAAACCCTCCCTTGCAACAGTGTGCCCAAATCTCACTTTGTCAGGATAATGGAGCATGGGACGTTCCTTTTGGTGATGAACTGAAGAAGAAAAGCAGAGATGGAAATATCATTTGGGGTTGGGTAACCAGCAGCCCCATGAGCCAATTTGGCTGCCTAGCACCACTCATATGTTTCATTTTGTTATCTGTTGTCGCTGTGATGTTAGATTTTGCAAGATATGCTTAGATGAAGGAATTAATGAACACAGAGCACGTTGCTGGGCACTATATGCAGAAAAAAGTATTTTGTGACAAACTAACACAAACATCCATTTTAACAATTCAGGCCCTGTTCTAGTTCTTTTCTAACACTGACTTGTACTATTGCAGATTCAGGTGGGGTAGCCATTTTCTCAGCTCAGTTCTGAACTCAAGGCAGTTCAATGTATCATCAGCGACTTACAACCTCTACTGGATAAAGACAGTTCTTTTTTACAAGTACTAGGGGGCAAACCTTTTCTTGCCCACAGATAGCCCCCCAGTTTCAAACAGTTCCTTGCACACAATGAAACAACATCTACCAGAGCTTACAATAAACCCAGATACTAACATGTACCCAGACAACTCAGTCACTGGACCTAACAATATCAATAACACCATATCAGGCTTATTCATTTGCTCATCTTCTAACACTGTGTATGCCATTAAATGTGAATAATGCTCTTCAGTTCTCTACATAGGACAAACAGGTCAAACCCTACACCAAAGGATAAATGGACACAAATCTGACATCAAGAATCAGAAGACTGAGAAATCTGTCAGAGAACACTTCAGCCATCTAGGACACTCAATGGGAAACCTCAAAGTTAGCTACTTTATTGCAAAGGAACTTCAGAAACAGATGGGAACGGGAGATTGCTGAATTACAAATTATTACAACTTTGTTGGTCTTAAAGGTGCCACTGGACTCAAACTTTGTTCTTGTACTATTACAGCTTATTCAAAACTTGGGAGTTGCTCCCAGTTTGTATTACTCTCAAGAAACGTCCAGTAAAAATCCTTCCTCTGAACATCATAGGCTGTTCTTACGAAGGGGGGGGGTTCTGGAGGACTGGAGAGCCCTGAAATGACCAGAACCTTGGATACCCAAAGACAGAGAACAGTATAGTGCCCAGAAACATTCTTGTTCTCACCCCCCACGTCTCCATGGCAACCAAGCCCAAGAAGGGGCCAGGTTGACACTGGGATTCAATGAACAGTGAACAGAATGGGTTTGAGGAAGATATTTCTCCCCCTTCCCTTTGCGATATACTCCTTGCTTCATTTGTGGAAGAGCTCACACAAGAGGAAGGGGCAAAACAAAGTTTGAGTCCAGTGGCACCTTAAGACCGACAAAGTTTTATTCTGGATATAAGCTTTTGTGTGCATGCACACTTCATATGCAAGAGGAAGGAGTGATTTCTATTGATTTGTCATCAAGCTACATGCATCCCCCCCCCCCAACAATTCCATTCTATTCATCAGGGTCCCTTGACCTTGACTTGTCTGTTCACTGAACCCAACCCATACATTTATATTTTATTTTATTTTTATTTTATAAATTCAATTTATAGCTCGCCCTCCCCGCAATGCGGGCTCAGGGTGGCTCACAGACAGGCGTAAGCCAACACATAAAACACATTAAAACCATTTAAAATCATTACTACAATATTACAACATTATTGAGTGCTCTAGATGTTCCGAAATGATCTTCCATAAAGATGACGTCTTAAAGATGGTACACCCAATCAGTGCCGTCAGTCCATGTGACGCTGTCGTTCTCTCTTCCAGGGCCAGATAGTGGTGGTACAATAGTGGTGGCTCCTACTCAAACGCCTGGCGGAAGAGCTCCGTCTTGTAGGCCCTGCGGAACTGTGCAAGGTCCCTCTCCTCCGGGAGCTCGTTCCACCAGGTAGGAGCTGCCACCGAGAAGGCTCTGGCCCTGGTAGCAGCCAGCCTGGCCTCCTTGGTTGCGTCCCTGACCGTAGTGCCCGCAGGGGAACATATGGGGAAAGGTGGTCCCTTAGGTATGCTGGACCCCGGCCATATAGGGCTTTAAAGGTAAGAACCAGCACTTTGAAGCAAATCCGGTACACTATCGGCAGCCAGTGCAGTGCTTTCAGAACAGGCTGGATGTGGTCCCTACTAGGAAGACCCATTAACAGCCTGGCCGCAGCATTCTGCACTAGCTGCAGCTTCCGGATTTGCGACAAAGACAGCCCCATGTAGAGAGCGTTACAGTAGTCTAACCTTGAGGTGACCGTCGCATGGATCACTGTGGCCAAGTCACTGCGGTTGAGGAAGGGAACCAACTGCCGCACCAGCCGAAGATGGTAAAAAGCTGACTTAGCAGTGGCTGCCACCTAGGCCTCCATGGTTAGTGAGGAGTCCAGGAGCACTACCAAACTCCTAAACTCCAGCACTGGCACCAAAGGCACCCCATCGAAGGTCGGAAGAGGGAGCCCCAACCCCAGACCACCCCGACTCAGGCCCAGGACCTCCGTCTTTGCCGGGTTCAACTTCAGCGCGACTCAGTCGGAGCCAACCAGCCATGGCCTGCAACGCCCGGTGCAGATCTTCTGGACTAGAGCCCAACTGCCCGCCCAACATCAGATAGAGCTGGGTGTCATCTGCATATTGATGACACCCAAGCCCATACCTCCGGGCAATCTTCGCAAGGGGGCGCATGTAGATGTTAAACAACATTGGGGGAAGAACTGCCCCTTGAGGCACCCCACACTCAAGAGGATGTCTCCAGAACTGCTGTTCCCCTATCACCACCCTTTGTCCCTGACTTCGGAGAAAAGAGGCAAGCCATTGAAGGGCAAGCCCCTGGATCTCCACGTCGGCGAGGTGGTGGGTCAGCAGCTGATGGTCGACCATATCGAACGCGGCCGACAGATCTAACAACAACAGCGCCACCACACCGCCTCAATCCAGATGCCTTCGGAGGTCATTAGTAAGAGCGACCAGTACTGTCTCTGTCCCATGTCCCGGGCAGAAGCCGGACTGGAAGGGATCTAGGATGGAAGCATCATCCAGAAAGCCTTGCAGCTGTACCGCCACCGCCCTCTCAATAAGTTTGGCCAAATAGGGCAAATTGGACACTGGCCGATAGTTGGCCAATTCGGCCGGGTCCAAAGAAGGTTTCTTCAGGAGAGGGCGGACCATCGCTTCCTTAAGTGCCCCCGGGAATGGTCCCTCCAAGAGGGACATGTTGATAATTTCCCTGAGAGCACCTCGCAACCCCTCGTGACCCGCTTTAATGAGCCAGGAGGGGCACGGATCAAGGTTGCATGTGGTTGGGCGCACCAATGCAAGCAATCTGTCAACTTCCTCCAGGCTGAGCAGGCTGAAGAACTCTAAACCCGGAACTGAAGATGTGCAAGGGGCCTCAAGTTCACTCACTGTCTCTACTGTGGCGGGGGGGGTGTGGCGGGGGCCCCAGCTTTATCTGCGAAATAGCTCGCAAATGCCTCACAGCCAATATCCAATTCCCTAGCATTTCGCCTGCTCTGTGGCAGAGCCATTAACGACCAAATTGTTCTAAATAATTGGGCTGGGCGCGAGCTCACAGATGCAATCCTGGTCGCATAGAATCCTCTCTTTGCGGCCTTGACTGCCATCTCATAGGATCTCATAAACGTCCTATAGGATGTTCTTGATGCCTCGTCACAGGCACGGCGCCACTGTCTCTCTAACTGTCTCAGCTCTCGCTTCATCAGCCATAGTTCCTGGGTATACCAGGACCCACCAAAAGACACTCTGTGGATGTCCGGGAATTCTAAGTGAAGTGATTTTTGGAGATTACATTGTGAATTCCATTTTGGATGGGATTGTTAAAGCGCCCTGAGTCTTTGAAAACAATTGGAAAGGCCATTATCCAACAGCTGCATAGGGACTTAATGCCTGGCCTACTTTACAGAAAGAGAGCAAACCCAACACTGAGAGCACCCATGGAGTATGCAATAGCTGCTGGTGTTGTTCTGGCTCTCTCACAAGCAGAGTTTGTAATTACCGCATCGCCAACAATCTTCCTTTGTGAGTGTTCTGTGTATTTATATGCTCCATGCAGAAATACCTACCTCAGCATAGGGATGTCAGCCTCCAGGTGGGGCCTGGAGATCCTCTGGAATTACAGCTCATCTCCAGACTACAGAGTTCAGTTCTTCTGGAGAAAATGAATCCTTTGGAGGGTGGATTCTTTGGCATGTACCCAACCCAGCTCAGGTTCCTGTCCTCCCTAGGTTCCACCTCCAAATCTACAGGAGCTTCCTAACCTGGAGCTGGCAACCCTGTACACCCCACCTCCCACCAGTGGCCAAGGGGGGACCTGGCAACCCTATTCAGGAGAAAATGTGTAAATGCATCAAAGAAAAGAGAACAGGTGCATGGATATATTGCCCATTCCCAAAGGAGAGCAAACAGTATAATTCTTCTAGTACTACTACTAGTCATTTTTATGGGAAGACTCTGGGTTGGGTCTTGCCTAATGTTTCCCCTGAAAGATAGGGAACAATTTTCACTGGCCCCCACTCCTGCTGCAGACTGCTGACTCCCACCCATACTAATCTTGGGTGTCCCTACTCCACCAGAAGCAGTGTTTGGGGGGGCATTTGGGGCTGCACTGGAGGCAAGAAAATCATGCTTCACTTATAAAAATCCTTCCACCAGAAGGCATTTTCAGTAGGACCTGGGGATAGACAACCCCTAGCATATATGCCAGCACTGACACCCCAGGTCATTTTACTTGGTATTTCCCCAAACAGCCAAGGCACTACTCTGTGGGGGGTGTGGGGGGTGAGAAGGTGATAAGCATGGCTTATGCCTGTCATCTACTATTACCAGACCTGCACAGCCACCAGTTGAGGCCAACATGAATCCTTGAAGTGCTGGCAGTGCCACTGGGGTTTGGCTTGCCTCCAAGCAGGTCTTCATGGGCCCCTGCCACACGGAGGGGGGGGGAAAGAATGGCCAAAGTGCAGCTTTTTAAAGTTGCACCAAAAGAGACATGCGGCGGCGGGATCAGCTAGATCCCTTGAGCCGCCGCGCAGTTGCTCCCCGGTACGATCAGATGCCGGGGGGAAGCCACTGCAGGGAGAGCGAGGCAGCCGAACTGTGCATGTATGCACGTGCGCAGTTCAGCTGGGAGCCTCGATTGCTCCTGCAGACGGGTGCGCCGGCGATCTCACAGCCGCACTTGCTGTGCCGTTCCAGGTTGGTGCTACCTTTTACTTGGGGGTTTTTTGCAGCAGGTTTTAGGCTGGAAGGGACGGATCAGGGACGGGTGCACGCCAATTCCCAGATGTTGCAGTGTGCTCGCGCCCGTTTGCTGCGCCCCCGATCCGTCCCTCTTCTGGCCCAAAATCTCCCGTGTGACTGGGGCCCAAGTCAACCTTAGTCTCCCCCTCATTTTATTTGCCTGTAGACTATCATCATCACAGATAGACCACATATTTTCAGCACCTGTGCCCTGTTCAATGTGGAGACCTAGGTCAGAAATGTAAATAAATTCTTGGTGTAAGAGGAGTTACTGATTTAATCATATCTGAAACATAGTCTCCTTTGCCCTCTCCTGTAAATGGCATCCTATCCTGACAAGAAACATTTATTTTGTGATGACTGCCAGTAAGAAGTTTATACCACAAAATGGAGACACCGATTTTGCATAACAATTACACGAGTTTAATAGCTGGGTAAGTCCAAATTACTCCTCTATGCATAAGAAGATGGCAGATGTTGCTTTTGGTTAGACAGTGTACTTCTTATTCATGCAGGTTTGTAAACCAAGTTGGATTTATTTCAATGGCAACGTAAAACGTAACAACACAGCTCAAAATCAGCGCAGCATGGGAAAGTGCCGATATATGCCTGAGGGGCTGAATAAAAACACATACATATATACAAACTGAGATATTGCTAGCAAGATGGGGAAAGTGAGTGAATTTTGTCAGGAAGGTCTGAAACAAAAGAAGGTCTTTGAGACAGTAAGTCTTAGGAATGTACATGTTTATTCTGAGGTAAGCACCTGTTTACTTTCAAATAAGTATGTGTAGCATTACAGGCTTAAATTAGCCATTTTGCTAGATTTCCTAGAGGTAGAAAACCCCCACACCAGGATAACAAAGCATCTTGTGGCTTAATTCATCAGATAAATGAAACACCATAACAAAATTAAGTCTTTAAGATGCCTCAGGATCTCTGTTATTTTGGCTGCTGTGGACTAACATGGCTACCCCTCTGGAATAAACCTTTACCGCCAGTATCACAAGTTGTCATCTAACAGCGTGGGTCACAAAGCCTACGAGGATGGGTTGTAGGCTTTTGCAGGTTCATTGATTTGAGCATGCACTGTTGTTGTTTTTAAGAGGGTCACCATACCAAATAAACTTGCACTTGTGGGTCACCATAGCAAAAAGGTTGAGAACCACCGATCTAACACATTTTTAGGCCACCTTTCCCAATGAACTCAAAGTTACATCCATGGTTCTGCCCTGCTCTATTTTATTCTGACATCAACCCTGTGGAGTATTATAGGCAAAGAGAAACTGCCTGATCCAAGATCAACCAAAAAGCTTCTTGGCAGAATAGGGATTTCAACCTATGGCTCCCTATTCCTAGCTATGTAGAACGGAGACAAGCAGTTTCTAACCCTTGGTAATTTCCCACTAGCATATACAGGGATAGTAGCTTTCCAAACAAAAGGAACTGCTCAGTACCTTAGAAACATTTAAGTACCCCCACTCTTCCCATCTCTAATTCCAGCTCTTGCCAAACTAGCAGTTCGAAAGCAAGAAAATTGCAAGTAGATAAATAGGTACCACTTCAGTGGGAAGGTAACAGCGTTTCGTGTGCCTTGGTTTCAGTCATGCCGGCCACATGACCACGGAAATGTCATCGGACAGTGCTGGCTCTTCAGCTTTGAAACGGAGATGAGCACTGCAACCCTAGAGTCGGATTCGACTGGCTTTCGAGAAAGGGAACCTTTACCTTTACTCTTCACTCGTAGCCTGTCTCTCAGTCCTCCCTTTTCCCATTACCAACAGCTCCCTCTCACAGAATCCTGTGCAAATGGGATCTGAGTGCAACGTTTGGTGCAATATCTCCACTGAGGCTGGCAAAGTTTTGCTTTGCCAGTACAGGGAACACAGCCAGTGCCAAGGTCCCCCAGAGGCAGCACTGCAGCCTAAGGCATAATTGTTTCTACTAACAGTTGATTTTGTTGCCCTGGATTTCTCAAAATGACAACACAGCATACTGGAAACCATGTGACACCAAAAGTTTGGTAACAAGCTGTTATATATAACAGATGCTTTATACAGAGTCAACATATTGTCTGCATTGTTATTGTTGCTTAAAAGCGGTGCAGTTGTCTCATGGGACAAATTCCTTTGCGGTGATGCTGGTTGCACAGCAGCTTCATTCAAAGACACCCAAAGTATCTAAGATCAATACAACCAATGCCTATTTATAGAATTCAAACCCCTGTGGTTATCTAAATGCTAAAAACCAGGGTGACTACAGAATTACAAAATCCTTGGTGTTGGGAAACTTATCTAACCTTGCCACTGACCTATTTAAAGATAATCACAACAGCTTCTTAATTAAGTTTATATACAATGGAGGGGTGCATCAGCTGTGAGTCTTATGTTGTAGCTGTTGCTAGTTGAAGTGATACTGTTTAGTCTGCTTTTGATCTGTCCAAGTCAACTGATAAAAGGGCTTTTCAGACAGGTCAAATGGACCACCCCCTTCAGGCATGGGAGAGTACCATATCCTTTCCCCCTGTGATTCAGGCATCTCTCTCTAGTAGGGTACCTGTGTCCTTCAACAACTTATCAACATGAGAACATCCAGCAGGTAAGGGGATTTTGATCATGCCAGTAAAAGTGTCACCTGATGCATTTTTGTTTTCTACACAATTGTCAGAGCCTTGTCAGAAAAATAATTGCAACTATATCTTAGCATATCAGGATACCATAAACTTTATGTATGGTTCATACGTAAGGGGATTATGGTTATAACTATGAATAGTTTGCAAAAAATTAGGCATGTTCTCAGAGTCTTATCTTCTGTCACTATTCAAGAACGTGCATATATTGTCTGTTGCACAACTGTGGCAGTTGTTCTGTGTGCAAACTCCTACCCCACAGAATAATAATTATTGAAAAGCAATTTCCAAGTTCTGTATCAATTGTAAAGGGTAGTAATAAAGAAGGGAAAAGCAGTATCCGAAGACATGCTATGGTATTTTGTCAGGATGTTGAGAGTGGTAAAATGCAACTGAAAGAAGGGGGCTGTCTCTCCAGATGCATGATTTTGGATGCTGCAGTTTTCCAAAACAGCATTTAGCATGTATCACACAAGCACACATACATTCTACTGTCAACTATTCTACCAGAAAACATACTTTCATTAGCAACCACTAATTAAATACCTGGACTTACATATATGTTTTATACAGAAATCAACTACTGAGCCATTGATTCCAGTACAGCATCCATTATTACTGGCTGTCACTCTCTAATAGGGTTGTCAACCTCCAGGTGGGGCCTGGAGGTCTCCTGGAATGACAACCGCTCTCCAGACTACAAAGATCGGTTTCCCCAGAGGAAATGGTAGCTTATCAGCATGGACTCTCTGGCATCACATTCACACTAAGCTCCCTCCCCTATTCAAACACTCCCCTCCCCAGGCTCCACCCCCAAATTTAAGGGAATTTCCCAACCTGGAGTTGGCAACCCTACTCTCTAGAGCTCCAGCCAAAAACCTTTCACCATCCTGCTGTGTGAGATTCAGTGACTGAACCTGGGATGGTTCTGAGTGGCCCTTCTATCATCATGCTATGTGGAACTACATTCGGCATCAAACCAATGATTTGAATGACTTCCCGGCGTCCTCCGCTGGTCCACTGAGACCCACTTAAGTAAAGAACAGCTATCCACAAAAAAGTTAAGAAGGTCGAGGTAAAGTGTTGATTGCAGCTGGGAGGGATTTATCAAAGAGGGAAACTTAGGGAAGTTGCCAAAGTCCAGGCAATCTTGAATTTCAGCCACCTGCAAGATGTCCACTGGGAGATTCCTCCAAACACATCTAATCCACTGTATAGCTTCTCCACTGGACTTTGTCACAACTGCCTCACCTATATGGCCAGTGGGAATGTTTAAAAAAAGAAACAGTGGAAGATGATCACCCCCTAGGTAATCTCCAACAACAAACTCTTGAACCAAGGGGAAAAATTCTTGAGATATCAAAAGAAAGTCAACAACACTAGAACCCCTTGGGGTATAACATGTAAAATCGCCTAGTGTATCCGGAGAAACTACACCGTTTAGAAAAACCAAATTCTGCGTGAGCGCCATTATGGCTAGCCATTTGCCAGCTAAATTAACCTTTGAGTCCTTGGAGACACAATAAAACCAAGGAGGAGGCAAAGCTAAGTTGTCTAGTATTTTAGTTGCATTGCCACCTTCTCACTGAGTGATCAGACAGCATCTGAGAGTTAAGTGTAATACAATAGAAATCGTAAATTTTCTGTGGGTATTCTGCCGTTGCACTGTGTAACTGCAGAATGGTTGCAGGATTTGACATCCTATGAGTCTTAGCTGTCATGGGGGAGCTTTTAAGTTTCTGGCCCTTAAAACTGCAACAATGGCATACAGACAATGCTGGCTAAAATACTGAAGTAGGGGGTTATGGATTGATACAGGGGGCTTCACTCTCTGTTCCTCCCCATGACTAACAGAAGCAGAATACAATATGCAAATTAGCTTAAGTCACATTTTATACATATTGCAGAATCCAGCTTTCATTGGCACAAATATGGGTTACTGTGGCACAGAATTTATATATATGTATATATTAGCACATTATATACACAGACCCATTCCCTTGCTCTTTTTATGACAAGACGGGGCCATATAATCACTATCTGAATTAACACAACCATCTCCCCAAGAGCATTACAATCACCTTACAAGACAACAGAATTCTAACCTCTCTCCTTTTTTTTTGCTACTTTATCAAATGCTCATTAAACATGCTTAGAATCCCTGCAGACATGCTACCTATTCTGAAGTGGAATGGGCTGAGAAAAGTAGTAACTAAATTGCCTCTTTGTTCCTTGCAAGCCAGGTAGATTATTGTTCACTAGCTCCTCGATACAGTTTGAAAGACGATGAAAATTCAGAAAGTGGAAGGCAACATTCCTCAGGACACTTCAACAAAGCTGTCTGGCAGGATCTACATGTCATTCGGACTGCTGGAAAAGGGAAATAAACCTGACTACACACATAGCATACTAACAGCCAACAACACAGAGACAGATGATGGCACACACATATTTCTAATGCCATCAGTCTAGGATTTCTGGCACCACAGCAATCCTATCTTGATGCAATATTTATGTTCTGTATGTCAAGCCTGTGCCAGAA
This sequence comes from Gekko japonicus, assembly GCF_001447785.1. Classification (NCBI taxonomy): domain Eukaryota; kingdom Metazoa; phylum Chordata; class Lepidosauria; order Squamata; family Gekkonidae; genus Gekko; species Gekko japonicus. The sequence continues at coordinate 93,275 of NW_015174870.1, read as the reverse complement.
TGCAAGCAAACCTCATAACTGAGAGCTGCTTGAATCATTTATGGGAGCAGAAAGTGTGCTGTTGCCTTGGCCATCCAAAATCCAGTAGCAGATTAAGGAAGAGCAGATCAGCTGCAGACCCCTGTACTTCAATGGTTGCTTATTTCTTCTGATTCCATAAAAAAACTTGCAAGACCCTAGTCCTTATCTTCGGTCTATGGATTATCATAGCAAGAAAACTGGACCAACCCCAAACAGTTCAGGTCAAGTCCTGACACCTGGAAAATCCTAATATTAACTGTGTATGATTAAACTATACCACTGGAATACAGTATTTTTCGAGGAAAGTGGGGGAATAACATTGCTTAAGGGTGGAAGTAACATTACAAGAAATACGGATCCAAAACGGTCATGTGGTCCCATCCTCTTGAAACCATGTTTCATTTTACCTTACATCCTGAAACCACAATGCCGCAGATTTCCCCACCCCACTTCACTTGTAAGCTGCTGCTTACAATGACATGGGAACCTATTCGCATAATGATGTCAAGACACAAAGTTCATTGTACTAGAAGTACTGTCCTTCTCATAATCTTTAGTTCCACTCTAAAGCATTGTGTGGCTTTGTTCTTTCCTCTCTGTATAGTTCATATTTTTGTTTAAATAAAGCAAGTAAAATTCAGTCTCGGAGCTATGTTACAGCGAATAGCAGACCCTAGCATTTTAAGATAGACAATTGTTTTTAGGAATGTCTGTGCACTGAAAAGGGCTAATACAGTTATAAATAGCAGAGCACTTTAATTCGGGGAGGGGGGGGATGTCCATAGTGACCTAGCATTGCGAAAGTTAGACAAGTGAAGATGGAAAAAGGTAGCATCAAGCATGGCTGAGGGATCAGTCCATTGAGCTAATCTGTTTCGGGTACATGTAGCGCAAATGCTTTTTTGCTGCTATCATAGTTACAAAAAAAGGTATCCATTAGTTTTTGTATGTCAAATACCAGACCTGTGAAACCTGTAAAGATATACAAAATATAATTGTTGCTAAGACTGTATATTTTAAAATAAGCCACAAAGTGTGTGTGTGTGTATGTATATAGGCATACATGTTATAATTACACTGTCAGCACTAGTACTGAGTTTGTCTCTTCTAAATACAAACCAGTATACATTCCATTCCATTTCATGCACCTACAAACACATGATCATGCACACAGCACTTCTTCCTGCTGTTTGTGGGAAAAGTCAGAATATACAGAACTATACATTATTTAAATTAAATATATATATATA